>NW_025874939.1:0-2719 GCF_002878395.1 Capsicum annuum
GGAGGATACTATTGAGATGATATTGATACCCGGCAAGGCCGGAGGATATTTTGATAATATTGATACCCGGTTCGAGTCCAGAGAATACTATTGAGATGATATTGATACCCGGTGAAGCCAAAGGTTGATGATGATGATGATGGTCCTGATTAGGACAGTTATGGTGCATTGTGATATTGATGGTATATTTTGCATTTATTTCTGTATGCGCATCGCCTATCACCAGTATGCACCTAAGTCGGTATGGGACGGTTGCATAGATATGGGTGAAGAATATGTCTTGTGTTATTGTTTGTTGATTGAACCTTCTGAGTCTAGGGCAGTGGGGGTACGCATAGGCTTGGCTAGGTATTTGGTTGTCCAAAGTAGCCGGTTATTTACGATGTTATTGATATTGTTATTATCATAGCTATGATTATTATTATAGCTAGCTTATGAAAGATTGGTCATGGATCCGGTATTGGGATTGAGGTATGTCTTCGACCTTTGCTATCTTATGATTATATTACTGTGCACGATTATTCTATGTCTAGCCATATGGATTAGAAATCCTGAGTATGTTGGTATTGAATCCTGATAGTATTATAATGAGGTCTTAAAATGAGAATATGACGATTTAGGTTATGTTTGAGATGACCTCCTGTTTATATATATGTATAATATCTGAAGCCATGGTACTATCGGATATCCCTTCATTCATTGTTCATATTGTATAGTCATTTTTTCGCCTTGTATATTACAATATATATTTCTTTCGCTCTTTACTTGTATATTGACCTGGGATATACGGTATAGCATTGGCATATATTGAATGTAGATGGAATAGGATAGTTCACCTTGATTCTTCCTTAGTCTTCTTATTTTAGACTCTTGGACATAAATATGATAGTTGTCCCTTGTTATTCTCATTGACTTATTATATGATTTATGGACTTTTGGTTGTAGTTTCCATTATGTTTATATGTTGTATATATCTACTTCATCTTTGGAGCTCAGTTGGCAGTTGCCTACTGAGTACCATTTGTTTGGTACTCATACTACACCTCTGTAGCCTGCAGATCATAGTACGAGTTATCGCCGTTGACGTGTGCATCGTGTGTAGTAGCCCTGATTCGGAGACTTAGAGTGAGCTCCTGACGTTCGGAGTATTACTTATCTCTCTCCTATGTATTAGACTAGCCTCTAAGTTGTATTCAGAGGAAAGTTGAATCAATGTATTTCTCCTTGATATCTCACTTTTGTACTCTTATTATGTTTAGAATCTCTTGTACTGATACCACCAGGTTTTGAGATTCATCTATGTATTGATCTTTATCTCATATATTCCGCATTCTTTTTCTTATGTTATTAAGAAGTCCGTTACTAGCCATTTCGGACGACAGGTTGGCTTGCCTACTGATGGGTTATGGTAAGCGCCATCATGACCTGAAAAGTTGGGTCGTGACAAAATCTCAGGGATGAGGAGGATTTCAAGAAGGCATAAAGTTGCTGCAATCCCTTAAACTAAAACCAGAAAAAGTTGGCCTTGAATAATGGATAATACTCATCTTTCCTCCTCCTAATTCATCATATACTTCGCCGGTGTATATATTTTTCATCCTGCAAACCTGATTTGGTCTTGTGTTCTGCTTGCAGCGGCTATTAGTGCTTGAGTTCCTCAACAGACAACTTGAAAAGAAACAAACTTGATTAAGGTACCTTGTGAAGTATTTTCCGACATGGTAAAGGACGAATGAGGACAATGTGTGTTATTGTTGGTTTTTAGCTTTGAAATTGGAAAAATAACAGAGAAAGAGTTGGAGTATTTTATTAATAACTCAAAACATGTATTTATAGCTAAATTTCTAACTATACTCCAATTTAAATTGGGATAACTAATTCCTATTCAAATAATAAATGGATAACTAATTTCTAAGTCACATAGGACTCTAATAATTAAAAACTGCTAAAAATATTTATTCCTACTTTATTTCGGAGACATATTTTCAACACTCCTTCTTGGATCAGAAATTGTCTCGGCTTCGGCTAAATTTGACCTCTTGAATAAATTTGTCAGTTCATCTTTGTTCTTGCATAGCTTGTGTGCATCTTCTGTTGGGTTAAATAACAAACTTTTGCCTCTCACATTAACTGAAATTGTTTTGATTGCAACATTCCCTTTTACTTCTACAGGAATATAGTCACCATTCTCAATTCTGACTTTCTTATTTTCCAAAGGCAGAAACTCTTTAAAAAGAGTTTTGGCATATGTCATGTGGTTTGACAACCACTATCAATCATCCAAAAATCAGATTTCAACACTATCAATCATCCAAAAATCAGATTTCTTGGTTTAAAATATTGCCACAAATAAGTGATCTTCTTCTTCTTCTTCTTCTTTGGTGACTTGATCTTCTGCTTCATAATTTTGAGATTTGTTTTTGCAAATCACGGCTTCATGGCCAAGTTGATTGCAAATCTTGCATTGTACATCTGATCTTTTCCAACATTTAAATGGAGGATGACCTATTTTGCCACAATGCTGACAAGGTGGGTAATTTTTTCTTGAATTATTACCCTTGCTTTGAGTCTTGTGGTTGGCTGCCAAAGCTCCTTCAACCATACCATCCTTCCTCATAAGCCTCCTTTGCTCTTGCGCCTGCAACGTATTTAACAATTCTGCCAAGGTAATCTTAGACAGATCTTTTGTATTTTCCAAGGTAGTTATTGATACTTCGTA
>NW_025874940.1:0-1241 GCF_002878395.1 Capsicum annuum
CATTTTACTTGAAATAATTTTGAAGTTTTATGTGTATAGAGAACTCATTGAGAGAATATACACTCTCCGAATATAAACTCTTAGGGTGGGTGACATAGTAAATAATCAATATCAACTCAATCTGGATCTGCACATAGGGCCACAGAGAGAATTTTCAAATATACCAATGCCTTGAAAAATCCCAACCTCCTGATTCGTCTGAAGACCAAGGGGAAATATATATCCAGTAGAATCACGATAATATGCATATTTTTGAATAGGGGTAAAAGATGAGATAATACAACAAAACAATAGTGTCGGTCCAAACCAGGACTATCCCCCAACTGCTTGCATCAAAAACCATGCTACCCATATATAAATAAGTGAAACAGGATACAACTAACTCAATTATTGGGTCAATATAACATAACAATTACAGATTTCAGAAATTCAATCCAAACAGTCAATTAGTTAATTTTATTTCCTTCACAAATATGTCGATGACCACTTAAATGCAAGTCATCTCATCTATAAGGGACCCCCAATATCCTTCTCACTCCTTTTACACACAACCACCACATAACACACCAAAAAAGAGTCAAAGAACGTCTTAACTTGCCTTAAAGAAACCTAAAGAATCAAATTAAGCTTTGATCTTTCGAATCATATTCAAACAAATTCAATCTAGCCAAATATTAATTCAAAATGAGAAAGCGAAACTAAAGATATTCATGTTGTTAAACTTCGAATTCGGGTCAAAAAAGTCAATCTAGATCCCACAAGGGTAAACCTAGAATTTTATTTAAAAAATCATGTGTTCATAATTTAAGAAGTTCAAATCTGAAATTTTATTTCAAATGATATTGAAATCAATCCTGAAATCATCAATTATCAAACTTTAACTTTACCAAAAAAATCCTCAAATTTTTCCTGTTCATACGCAGTTTAAAATGAGAAAATTCAGTAAATTTATGCCAAATTCAGCTTACTCATATAAAATGACCATTATTTTCAAAAAATCAATGCAAATTCATCACAAATTGATCCTAAAGGAAAAAAAACTTTTGATTATATAACTTTTAGGATTTCAAATCTCAACTTTAAAAATTAAATCCGTAATGTCCTCAAATTTTTTCATCCAATTACTTTAGGGAATTTTGATCCTTTTACCCTCATAAACACCCTTTTACCCTATCGTTAGACCCTTTTTAGCCTCTAAACAGTAGAAACTATCGATTTATTTCTCTTTCCCCTCTCAAACT
>NW_025874941.1:0-1347 GCF_002878395.1 Capsicum annuum
TTTCCTTTTATCTCGTCAAATATATTATTATCAAATATTATTTTCTGATCTGTTCCTTCTTTATTTAAATATTCTTTCTTTGTTATTATTTTTATATCTTCTTCAGTCATTTGATTCATCTAATTCAGTATCTATTTCATTATATGTTTCATTTTTCAAAATTTTATATATACTATCTTCCCTTTCTATTTCGTAATCTATATAATCTATTTGCATATATTCTGCATTTTCTATCTTTATTTTTGATATTTTTTTCTTTTTTGGGTCTTTAGGCATTTTGCAATCTCTAGCTTAATGTCCTAGTTTTCCACAATTATAACAAGTACATTCTTTTATAGATTTCTTTCTCCTATATGGTCTTTTATATTTATAATTTTTTACATAATATCTTTTTCGTGGTTTCTTATACTTATATTTTTATTTTTTGTATTTCTTATATTTATTATGTCTTTTTCTTTTCTTATAATATTTTTCTTCACATCTAAATTAAGGTGCTATTTTATCCTTGCAGCATGCTAAATTTCTTATTAATGTTATTTCCATTTTCATTTCTTCTCTGTATTTTTCACATATATTCCTATACCATTATTGTAGAAATTTTATTCTTTCTCCTAGAGTATCTACTATGTTTGCTTCATCCCAACTCTTAATTATTTTTGAACTAAATGGTTCAGGTAATTTTCTAAAATATAATCTTCTCACTTCTTTACTTTCTTCTGTATTATATGCTCCCTTATAGTAGTATTCTTTAAATGCACACGTATATTCATCTATATAGCACATATTACATATTGCTAGTTTTAACATTAAATTTCTATTTGTATCTTTTTCTTCTGTTGTCATACTGCTAAATTCATCTCTTATTGCCATTTCATATTTTTTCAGTATGTCTATAGGTGTTAGTTTAGTTATTGTTGTTCCTTCTGTTTCTTTATCATTTCTTAATACCTTTTTACTATTTTCAGTTAAATTTAAAACCATAATTATGTTGTTCTAGTAGTGTTTTTTTCTATATATTCTTGTGTATCTATTGTATTTATACTATTTTCTAATAATTTTTTTTTATATATTCTATCCATAATTGTACCGTTTTATCTACATCTATTACACAGTCTAAGTCTAAGAAGTTATAATTTTTATTAATTATTTGATTTGGTGTCCATTTGTTATATTCATCCCTTAGGTTATATTTTTCAAACTTATTTTTATAATAATAGGCAGGTTTTCTTATTTTTGATGTATTAGGTATTAGTTTTTTCATCGTCCTTTTTATCAAGAGTGTTTATTTTCGTGTTTGTATTTTCTAAGTTTTATTTATTAATTTCTTCTTGTTTTCATTTATTTCTA
>NW_025874942.1:0-2586 GCF_002878395.1 Capsicum annuum
GGAAGGCATGAAATCAAGCTACTTGAAGTTTAAAAGAGTTTCTTGGAAGGGTGGAAGGAACCCTTGTATGAGAACTTCACATACCTTGGTTGTTTAATTCTTGAAGAACAATGGAAAAATCTTGAGCCTTGGCTTTGAAATTAAATTACCTGAGATTCTTGTTCTTGAGAAATTTGAGAGAAAGTGTGTGCATGTTTCTTAATGAGGGCTGAATCTCGTGTTTTAGTGATGAATAGGGGTGGGAAATAAGACCCAAATAACCATATGGACGTGGATTTTTAATTGCTAAAACCCAAACTATTATCGTGCAGAATGACGTGCCACAGCATTGGAATCAACATGATAGCGAATATACCTTTTCGAATCCGCATCGATTCACTAAAATTTACACTGAGCTGAGGGAAAAATTATCTGTTGGTATGTGGGACGATGAGGCTCGTCAACTCACTATTTTGGTCACTCGAACATAGTCTAACAGAGATCCCAAAAATCTGAAACTTGTTCGAAAACACCTACAAACATTCCTGATCATTAAGGTCGTACGAGTCTTGAAATAGAGTTTCCAACTTACGAAGGCAAAAATAATACTAAGCCTGAATACTTAGCTAGAATTTTCTAAGTCTGACACCCCTTAGCAAGTTTAAAAGATTGAGTTGAGCATAGGATTTTGCGGGGTGTTACAATATCTCACCCTTAGGAACATTTATCCTCGAATGAGATTAATTAAACTTAGAATACTGATAAACTAGACTTAGGCACTGAACATGCACAACTAAAGCAAGATTTGATGACTGGAATTATTGATATACTGAACATAAATATCTGATGCATTAGTACGTATATGAACAAGATTCATGAATACATGACTGGATTACTGATAAGTTGAGCTTATATACTGGACATACATGTCTGATGCATGAGTACATGACTGAACTAATTCGTAAATGCATGACTGAGTATGCAACGTTAATTGATAACAAATTGGTAGCTATATCAAAACTTGAGGTTGAGTAAATTAAACATAAAACTATTACCTTAGATTGAGTCTGAGCTTGTAGGGAAGAGGTGAGGATACTTGGTCTGCATATCTGATTTTGCTTCCCAAGTAGCTTCCTTCACGGACTAATTCCACCAAAATACTTTAACTAGAGGGACTTCTTTGTTCCTAAGTCTGTGAATCTGATAATCTAGTATTTCAATGGGAGTCTCTTCATAAGAGAGGTTGTTCTAAATATCTATGACCTTTATAGGGACTATGACTGCTGGGACACCTATGCATTTCTTAAGAAAGGAGACATGGAACACTGGATGCACTAAAGTTAAGTCTGAAGGCAACTCAAGCTCATAAGCTACCTTTCCAAAACGGATGAGAATTCGTTAAGGACCGATATATCGGGGACTGAGTTTCCCCTTTTTGCTAAACCTCTTTACTCCTTTCATAGAAAAGATTTTCAAATACAAAAATAACTAATCTTAAACTGGAGATCCTTTCTATATACATCTGCGTATGATTTTTGTCAGCCCTGAGCTATCTTAAGCCTTTCCCTACTCAACTAAACTTTTTCTAAGGTATCAAATACCAAGTCAGGCCCTACCAATGTGGCCTCACCCATTTTAAAACAACCAATGGGACATCTAGACCTCCTCCCATAAAGCATCTTAAATGGAGCCATCTAAATACTGGAATGATAGTTGTTGTTATAAGCGAATTCAATCAAAGGCAAGTAGTCATCCCAACTACCTTTAAAGTCTATCGCACATGATCGCAGCATATCTTTTAAAGTCTAAATTGTCTTTTCTGCTTGACAATCAGTCCAAGGATGAAAGGCTGTACTAAGTTAAACTCGGGTACCAAGACACTTTTAGAATGCCTTCAAAAAATGAGAGGTGAACTGGGTCCTCTATCTTAGATAATGGACAACGAAATACCATGCAATCTGACCAACTCCTAGATATAAAGTTTTGCATAATCCTCGGTTCAATAAAAGGTATTGACTAGTAGGAAATGAGCTGATTTGGTCATCCTATCTATAATGACCCAAACTGAATCATGCTGGCGATGAGTATGAGGCAAACCTATCATAAATTCCATGTTCACTTCTTCCTATTTCCAGGTGGGAATATTGAACTCCTATATGGACCCACTTGGCTTCTGACGCTAGATCTTAATAGGCTTGTATGTTAAGAACTTAGCCATAAACTCTACAATGTCTCTATTCATCGCATTCCACCAATAGATCTCCCGCAAATCATGATACCTCTTAGTGGCCCCTAGATGAATATAGTAGCACACACTATGAGCTTCTACAAGAACTCACTATCTTAAGTCATGTACACCTAGATCACATAGCAGACCCTAAAAATGCAAATCACCATTTTCTCCTTTGGATAAAACGTCTACTTTCTGATCTCTGACTGATTCCTTTTACTTTACTAGACTAGGATCCCTATCCTACTTTTCCTTTACCTGGGAAACCAGGGATGATTTTGAACTACTCTGCATCCATACACTACTTTTTCCTGAATCAACTAAGCGAACACCTATTTGGGCAATATTATGAACTTTCTGAACTAACTTCTTCTAAC
>NW_025874943.1:0-2036 GCF_002878395.1 Capsicum annuum
TCGAAATCTTAGACTATCAGACTCGTAGATTGAAGAACAAAGAAGTCCCTCTAGTTAAGGTTCTTTGGCAAAATCAGTCCGTCAAGGGAGCTACTTGGGCAGCACAGGCAGATATGCGTACCAAGTATCCTCACCTCTTTTTCACCAATTAAGATCAAGCTCAAGGTAATAGTTCTCTTTAAGCTTGCTTAGTTTCATGATCAGTGTTCATCACGAACTTGATATTTTGTTTTATGTTTATGTTCCCAGTATAAACTTGGTATCAAGTACCGTTGCATATTCAGTCATGTATCAGCTCAATTATATAATTATGCATCAGAAATGCATTCTTATTGTGAGAAACTTAGTTCCTCAAAACATTCAGTCATGCATTCATGAATCAGTTACACATGCATCAGATATGCATGTTGAGTATGTTATGTTCAGCTTGTCAGTCATGAGATCATGTTCCAGTTATTCATGTTCAACTTATTGTTTCCCCTCTCAATTAGTCTCATTCGAGGACGAATGTCCTCAAGGGGGAGATATTGTAATACCCCAAAGATTTCTAATAAATTTCTTCCTAAGAGTACATAGTATTATCCTCTAAAGTGAAGGATAATTATTCCATGAGTAATTTTCAAGATTTTCACTTTTTATCATGTGGAAAATTCAATAAGATTTCCATCAATATATGATTCGCTTAAATTTGATAACCGAGTAAGAAGTTATGACTATTTCAAGTTCTCGTCATAAAACAACGCCATATTAGTCAGTGGCGCGCCACGCCACAAGAGGAAATGGCATTTGAAAATTTCCAGTAGGTGTCCGCGATTATGGCACGTCGCGCCAGCACTCAAATTCAGAATTGTCCTTTTTCCAGTGTCTCAGCGCGATTTTCTTGCGTCGCACCAAAGTTCTAGGTCACGAAGGAAGGGAAAACGCGATGACTTCACATTGTACCATCCCTCGATTTCCCAATTATCTATTTCCAGTAACATAATGCGATAACGCCATATTGCGCTAGGGGCCCAGTTTGAGAATATTTTATTAAAATTAAATGACGTGTCCAGGGTTAAAAGGGTCAATTTTCTACCCCTATTTAAACCTAATAACACATGATTTAGCTATTCTTCACCCAAAATATACTATTTTCTCTCAAGATTCTCTCAAGAACAAGCTAGGGTTTCTATTGGAGATTCAAATTCAAGAAGGTTTCACCGTCAATCTTTATGAAATCACGAACTAAGGTATGCATAGTGTTCATTCATGGACTCCTTTCGTCCATGAAGCCCAAGAGTCCCTTTTCTAAATTCAAGTTATGGATTTTCTTATGAATTTCATGATTGGGCTGCTTTTGTGTATGTTGATAATGAGTAATTGAATTGTATTCCATGAATGAATGTTAAATTCCATATGGGTTGATTTGTAACGGTATAGATTCATGAAACCCTAGGACTAAACCCTTGAATGATTAAATTGGAATTGAATCACGACGGTTAATTGTTGTATGATGTTGTCTACATATTCTATGCCTACTATGTGTTTGGTTGAATGCCTAGGTGAAGGGAAAGTGTCTAATTAGCATGATATCATGAAATCCCCATGTACGTACAAGCTTATGCCTATCATATGTTTGATGAAATACTTCAGCAAATGTATTATGATGATTATTATGTATTCAAGTAAGTCATGCTTTGTCAGTTTCCTTCCATCGAGTCCTGGGGGTACTTGTACCCGAAACATTAGCTGTGTACCTAGAGCCATGTTATGTTTTCACGATACTCTCAGTCAAGGTATGAATCCTTAGACTTCAGATAGTCTTATGACTTAGGAAAAATCTCCATGATCTTATGACTCAATCAGTTGTCAGATATTAGTAGTATTCCATCAGTCAACGGAACTTAGTAACTCAACTCATGTTCAGTTTAGTAAATCATGTTCAATGTCTATTCAGATGGAAGTAGGAATTAGCACCGAGTGAACCCAAGGATGGGGATACACACTATCAGATGAGGGTGTGATCCTTAGAAGTCATCCTTGTATTCCAGAACTAT
>NW_025874944.1:0-1450 GCF_002878395.1 Capsicum annuum
GCCAAGGATATGGTTTAAATTGGGTTTCCAACAGGTTTCAGAGTTAAACCAAAGCTGGTGAAGTTATTTTCGATGAAGAGTGGCTGGGATAACTCGATCTCCAAATAATTTCTTCTCTCTCGGAGTCTCTCACGTCATTTTTCTCCTTATGTGTATGTGTGCGATTTTGGGTGAGATTGTGTGTGTCGATATTGAGAGAGCTTTTTCGGGGGAGTTAATGGCCTTTGTATATGTATCAGTCTAGTGTGTTTGTTCCTTAGCTGTGAAGAAAGAAAAAAATGGACCCCCTAATGTAAAGATCCGTGTAAATATGTATTCAGAAAAGAAAAAAACAAAAGGAAAAGGTGGGTCCATCAGTGAGGGTCCGGTGAAAATTTCCTCCAAGATGTATATTATATTGTGTAAGTATATATGGCGTGTGGTGGTGGGGTAGGGTAGGTGGGGTAGTGGGTGGGCGTAGGGGTAGGGTGTGATATGGTTTATTTTGATTGGGTAGGTTGTTAGGATAAGATAAAATTAGCTAGGGGTTTGTTATTTTTGTCATTTTGTGGAGGGATAATTACATGGTGGAGGGAACATGGTAGGATAAGGTAAAAATGAGTAGAAGTGATAACGGGAAGGGACAAAATTAGGTGTCTACATCATACCCCCTTTGAATGTAAACACGAAGTGTTTTCAGACATAGAAGTAGACAATGAGATAGAATTTTGTCCCAACCTTATTCGAAAATGAAACAAAAAGAAGGAGGAAAACTAAGTATTAATTTAGGACATCCTACCTACCCAAGTTATGAAGGAATCAAGTGACGGGTATCTCAAAGGGTTGGAAGAGAAGTGGACTATACCGAGTTGGAGAGTCGGGTGAGGTTCCATCGAGGTTCCGGTCAGCGGCTCTGTCACTACATCAAAAATGAAAATTACAAGTTAAAACATAAATAAAATTACAAAATTCTATCTATACAGCTTCTGTTGGCTCTTGACTCCAGTTTCATCACGCTATTCTTCAGGCGGGCTCCTGACTTGCAATTTCTTCAACTTGTTGCTTGCCTTTCAATTTCTTCACCCTGTTCTCCAGTTGGGCTCCTGACTTGCTATTTCATCACCCTATTCTTCAGGCGGGTCCCTGAAACCCAAAATTAAAACTAGAACAAAAATTATCCCAAACAAAAATTATAGTAAAGTAGTGTTTCATTTTTGAAAGCGTTGTCCCATTTTCCAAAAAAGGTCCTGAACAGAAAGTAAAGTCCCATTTTTCAGGAGGGTCCTGCATTGAAAATAAATTCCCATTCTTCAGGAGGGTCCTGAAAAGAAAGTAAAATCTCATTTTTCACGAGGGTCTTGAACAGGAAGTAAAGTCTCATTTTTCAGGAGGATCCTAAACAGAAAGTAAAATCCCAATTTTCAGGAGGGTCCTGAACAGAAGGTAAAGTCCCATTTTTTTCAAAAGGGTC
>NW_025874945.1:0-1316 GCF_002878395.1 Capsicum annuum
GTGAATTCAGTGACATAGATGAAAAATGATTGTGTGTCAAAAAGGCAATGATTCAAAAGGATATTTCACACCAATAGTCAAAATAGTGAAAGATGAATTTCTAACTTTTGAATCTCGATAAAATTTCGTGAAAAAAAAAAAAACTAAGGCCCTCTGACTCGCCTAAATTTTTTTTTACCAAAAACGAAAACGCTTCTGATTGAGTACTAATCATTCCATTTGGACATTTATACTAAATTTCAAGTCAATATAAGATGAAAATTCAAGTACATACTAATTACCGGGTTTCAATCACTATCAATAATAATCATCTTGGTTGGTTGGTTGTTATCGTTATATCGTTCATAAGGGTGTTTGGCGATATTTTTTAATTTAATTTTTCTAATTACCAGAACTTTGAATTTATGTATTCATCTCTATTTAGAAATTGTGTATTCTTGAGGTCTTATACTTCTTTCTATGCTTGCTCTTTCAGATGAAGGAAAATAAAAATATCCGAACTATCCAGTCACTCTATCCTTTTTTTTCATCGTGTATTTTTTATTTCATGTACCAATGTTGATGATGGTTCTGCATTTAACATTGTTTTGTATCAAATCTTTATATTAAAACAATAATTAAATCAAATAAAATAGCACATAACAAATCTAAAATAATTTATATTTATACAAATATGTAGACTAAAATGTTGAGGGGTGTTGGAGAAGGAAGATTAAGAAGAAGATATATTGAGGAAGAAACGAGATTTCTTGAGTGCAAAATTGCGAAGGACCTGCGTTTTCAGAAAAAAAAAAAAACTAATAAAAAAAGTTATGTGATATTTTAATATATTTTTTCTATTTCATTTTAAGATACTTTTTATTACGTATAACATTTTTTTGTTACAATGTTAATATTTTTATTTATAAGGGATGAAAATTTTAATAATGAGCAAGTCTCAGTTGGAGATAAGTATTTCATGTTGATTATGATGTTTACTTATAATTTTTAAATAATTACTTAAACTATTTAATCAATCACCTTTTAATCTTTTGTAAATATTAATTTATCAACAATTTTATTGTGCATATCTATTTTCACACCTTATATGGACAATTTTCATATTTTCATTTTGCAGGACTTCATGCATGTTGCTAATGACGAACCCTGACAAGAGATGTAGATCAGAGAATATGTCATAAAATAAACATGGATCATAATTTTAATGTCACACAACATTCATGCATTGAAGTAAATTCGATAGATAAAAATGAGACAATGAGCATTTAAATATTTCAATTTCTATATGAAGAATAAAATATTTTTAATTTTTTTTT
>NW_025874946.1:0-2564 GCF_002878395.1 Capsicum annuum
TGATTTTGAGAGTGGAAGCTCACATTTTCACTTTTTTTTTCCTATTTATATTAAGAAAATAATTTTTTTTATTAAATGGGTTGAAGTAGAGATTGATTGGAGTGATTTGAACGCAATTTCAAAAAGAGTTGGACTTAATGGATTGAGATTTACCCAATAAACAACCCATTAAGTTTTGGACAGATTGAGCAGATAAACTCAATTTGGGTTCATTTTGACACGTACTTTTGCCCCTGAAATTACACCTTTTCTGGAACTAGAAGACTCAAAAAAGTCCGCTTCTATTCCTGAGCTCCCTCTTCATTTGGGACAATGGACGAATATTTGTTACATATAAAGTGTACGCACCTCAACGCCTGGGTGTGCTAGACTTGCACTACCATTGCTTCAAGTCATCTACAGTGCGATCAAGTTTATAATGGGTTTGCCATTTTTGAAAACAAGGGGCGGGATTCCTGCAATGGAAGGAGCATGTTTGACTCCCGCATTATCTATCGATACATCCAAGTATATCGCTAGATTTCTTATCTCTAGAAATCAGCAGATAAGAAATCTCTACAGGCAACAATGAATGTGCTTTGTTTATTGGGTTTTTCATAGCTCCTTTTACGACAGAGAGCACACTGTTGTATGCTACACGGCATATGCTGGAGTTGCGAGTTTTGCACAAGAATTTAACTGCTTTCGCGCGAAGTCCAGTACCGGACAATCAATGTTATGATGGGGTGGCCCAACATTGACATCAGGCAAGGGAAAAATTTAGGGGAAATCATTTTTAAAAAAAATAGCCCATATTTAAAAAGGTGGATATGCTTAGCCAGTCGGCTAAAGTAATACTCCCTTTGTTTCATAATAAATGAATTATTGGATTTTGACACACAAAATAAAAAAAAAATATTAAAAAAATAAATTTAACATAACTTTCCATTTTTATCCCTAAAAAAGAAAAAGCTGACCTTGTAATACTTTTTCAAAAGTTAATTGGTTGTCAAATCATAAAGGTAATTTTGAAAAAATAAATAAATTAATGATTCACTTATTTTGAAACATCAATAAATTCCCTAACAATTCACTTATTCCGAAACGGAGGGAGTACCACTTTTTAGCCGTTTGGCCCAATTGACACATGCAGTCTCTATACTCAATTGATACACTTGTATACCATATTGATAGACTTTTATACTATATCAATACACTTTTTAAAAAAGAGAAAGGAAATTTTATGCAAGCACATGCAGTCCTTATACCCAATTGATATTTTTTTACATCACATTGATACACTTTTATACTACATTGATACACTTGCAGTGTACATATACTCAATTGATACTCTCTTATACTAGATTGATAAATTTTTTAGAATGCATATAAAAACTATATAGAGTCGTATAAAATATGTATCTAAATAATAATTGTAGTTAAAAATTGTATAAAATATGTATAAAAATGCTATAATTATTAGTATATAGAATATGTATATGTATAGAAACTCTATAATTATTATATATAAATATGATAGAAAGACTCGTAATATTTTCTCAAAGTCACGAAGTTGGAGTACTTTAATTGAAATTTAACTGTCACAAGTTGAATACTAAGAAGTCAAAGTCTTGAATAACAATAATTTTCTCCAATCCATAAAGTAGAAAGAGTTGTCAGTTTTCTCTCACTTTCTCAAAACAAACAAAAAACAAAAAAAGAAGGCAAAAAATTACGGGCCCATTAAAAATAAAAAATCGGCCCTGTACATAAAACAGAAGGGCCGAATTGTGATGTACCCATGCCTTAATGGCTATTTATTGGGTTTTTGGATTTAGGTGCTAGTTTTGTGGAATTATTTTAGTTCTAGGTGTTATTTTTATTCTTTCCCCAAAAATTTACAAGTAGTAAATTTAAGTTCATAATTAGGCATTTCATAACAACAGTTTTATAATGTGAAAAAAAATCTAAATATACAATTTTAGATTGTTTATTTCAAGTTATAGCAAAACTTCTAAGATTGCAACATATAGCAATCTGTTAAAACAAGATTTTTTAAAAAAAATATTTTTATCAAAATCAAAAAATACCCAACCAAAAGGAAAACTAGATTTCAAATTAAAAATTACAAAATCCAATCTTAAAAAAAGATGGCGGTTCCAAAAATCTCTCTGAAACGGTTACTTTTTCTATTTTTAACATTATATATATATATATATATATATATATATATACTAGTTTAGTATACGTGCTTTGCGCGTGTATCTCACGTTAATTAATTAATTATTTATAAAAAAAATAAAAATTATTAAATAATAAAACAACAATTGATGTTATTGATTTCAAAATCTTAAATATCATAAAAATCATCAAATAATTATTTCTTAATATTAGAAATTAATTAAGTGATATTGTCAAGACAATATCACAATTTGGGAGCCAATATTTCAAGTAAGTGTACTGAAATATGATTCTTAGTTGAAGTTTAAAGAAAATCAGAAATACTCATTACAAATAAATAAGTGAGATTCATCAACGCAGTTCACAACTTTACAAGCATATGACTAACTAAAGTGTGTGTGCAC
>NW_025874947.1:0-16084 GCF_002878395.1 Capsicum annuum
AAATGGACAAACTATAAAAATAATTTTATCAAAACATGGTTCGCCATTTTTGGGCAAACCCCATTAATATTTTTCATTTTTCATTTGCAGCCAATGTTTCGACGGGGTTAATGGTGCTAGGTTGTCGTTCACCCATTTTTGAGATAACTGTTCATTTTATTACATAAAAAAGATAGTCTGTTTTGGCTCCTATAACGCTTCGAAAATGGGTCCCAAGATGTCACACGATGCGTAGGGTTATAAGTGAACCTAAGCTAACCCTTCTACTGGTATAACTCATAAAAAACTAAATAAAAGTATAAATCTGTACAAATTAGTGAAAAACAACTCTTTTTAGAATCTGATCAATACAAAACTAAATTTACAAGATTACAACTCTTCTTTACAAATCAAAACTGAAACTGAATACATCAATTTCTATTGACTATCTATGAAGCCACTACTAGTACTGACTTTAGATAGCGGGGCCATGACTCCCAACTATCCCAACTCAATACGACTGAAATAGGAAAATAAAAAACTGCTAAAACTGTCTATCTAGCTCAAACCCTTGAATCAAAAGGATTCGTCACCTGCTGAATGGAAACTGCAAACTGACTGAATTTGAATGTGCATACTAAGTATAGTACCTACATTATGAGACAATGTAGTACATAGACGTATATGTGGATCAACACTTTGAGAATGTACTGAGTATATAGGGGTGTATGCAATTAAATAGTCAATATCATAAATCCTAATAGAAAACATGCATGCTAGTATAGATGACTCACATAGCTTGAATTAAAACCATCATAATCATGAATAAGAAAACAGGTAATGTAAATCACGTGAGTCATTGCACTTCATTCTAAATCTGCATTCTTTCTTTATTCTCAACCTTGTAAGATAGATAAAGTCTTAAAACAACATCTTTCAGAGCATACACTTTAATCTCATAAAAACTAGGAACTTCTTTGGAAGCTTAAAGATTTTGACACTTGAGAGCCTTAGAAATCTTGGACTCATAGCTTTCAAAATACATATACTTGTATCTTAGATAGAATGGGGGACTACTTTGGGAGTTTCTTCTAACCGACATAAACCATGTGAGCTACATGGAGTCCAACGTCTTACCCATGTTAGGGAGAGCTGTTCTATCCTTGCCATTGGATAGAACCTTAACTTTAGTGATCATTGTCTTAACCCACTTGGGGTAAATCAGAAACCTACGAGGGAACGTAGTTCTGGGGCATGAGACCTCAGAATCAAGCCCAACTCGATGATAATACTATTCCCTTACTTAGCTCAGAACTTAAGAAAATACACCTTAAAATATTTCAACAATATGTGATGGGAGCCAAAATGCATCCCCTTTATCTCAAAATCAAGGATGTGGATTTATTTCTTAACTTAGGATCAAAACTCACTTCTTTCTTGAAATCTTGATAGACTTAGCATTAAAGCTTTAAAGATCTCATAATAATGGAAATATGAACATACGTCTTGCAATTCTTTAAAAGTCATCAACAACTTATTCTCAAAACTCATAATTCAACAATAAGGCTCAACTCAAAACAAGAAGTTTTGGGAATACTTGAAAATATAAAATCAATACAGGAATGTGCAATTTATATCATGAACTCTCAATTTATATCATAATTAAACAAGATAATCATGCAATTCAATACTTGAACAATTTCATAATCTCATAAACTTGAAATATAGCAAAATAATATGAATTCATCTTAGAAATACGAAATTCTTTAAGAAAAGCTAAAACTTTTGGGCACAAGAACGAAAGGGTGTTCTTGTTCAAAATCCACATACCTTAAACTTGGAGCTTTTGGATGACTTCAAAAATTTTGGAAGGTTATTCATGAACTATTGGGTGTCCCTCGTAGCCCTCTTAACGGGGAATTCAAATATGCAAGAATTATCAAATTTTCACGGTTGAATCTCTAGATAATTGGGTTTTTATGTCGAAATCCTAACCTTGTGTTGAAGGTGTGCAGAGAATTTTGAGATGTATAACTAAAGAGAATGAAAGTAATACGCTCCTTCAAGGTTTTAAGTCATGGGAAGTGAAGAAAAAATACCAAAATATCCTTGCTAAACCGCTTCCCAGTTGCTAAAAATCTAAGGCTGATGAGATTTGTGATAGACCATTAGACTTGTGATAAGTCATCACAAATGTCGTCATGGGGAGGGGGGATGGAATTGATGGATTTCTGTCTAAGGCTGACAACATTCGTGATAAGTCATCACACTTGTGATAACTTATCAGAAATGGCATCACTGGGGGCTGGATTCTACCTAAGGCTGATGACATTTGTGATAAGTCATGTCACTTGTGATAAGTTATCACGAATGTCGTCATTCAGTTTTCTAGGCTGACATATTGGAGTAAAATGGGCATAACTTTTTTCTCTAGTACCGAATTTAGGAGAAATTGATATCGTTGGAAAGATAACTCCAAAAGCTTTAATTTGATATATAATAGGCCACCCATTACATCATATACAAGGTGTTATGGTTGATTGAATTCGACTCAATTTTCGATGATTACTAAAACTCAAACAATAGGAAAACTTTCAACTTGATCTTGAGTTAGGGGATCTCTATGATCTCAATTCATGCTCAAATAGGTTCTCACACTACATAATTGATCAACATACCAAATTTGCTAGGATATATGATTTTTGAAATATCTACACGTAGAAAAAATGGTTTTCGTTCTAGCCCAAAATGCAAGGTGTTACATTATCTCCCCCTTGGGATTATTCGTCCACGAATGTTGCTCTTTAGGTTAAGAATACAGAGAAAACTGAGGATACACAGTTGAAATAACTTATTAAACTGAATCTATATCTTTCTAATCTTTGGCATACTTCAATGAATGCATATACTCATGATAAGAATAGCTATCTAAGTGAATCTTTGATTAGAGAGGAGCTGAATAACGGAAGGTTGTTACCTTCCTCTGAATCTGAGCTAACTTACCCTTTTTACTTATTTATGAAGAGCTAACTCTTGCTGAGGGTTTGGAATTTGATTGATGAGCTCATGGTGCGATTGTACTTATAGACTGTGAGGTGATAGTTTATGCAGGCACAAATCATGAGAAAACAAGGCTAAGATCACATAATGGGTATCACAGTGTCTGAGCTAGAATACTTGGAAAACGAAGATCGTTCGGTGAATACTTCTGAACTAAATCATGATTAGATATCCAAATTCTGAAACTGATGCCTGATATATATACTGAGCTGAATTTGTAATTACAAAACTATTTTGGAATGACCGTACTTATGAAACTTCAGGTAGTAAAACTAGGCTAGTTCAAAAAAAATGGAAATCCATAGAAGTCTATGTGTCTGATTGTTAAAATGAACTGCTTTTTATTCAAAATGAATCATACTTGATACTCATGCTAAAGTGGAGGGTTTCTTCAACACCCCTCTAGGGAATTCTAACGATTTGAAGGAGCCAAGAAGTTTGGTCAAGATCTGAACAAGACATCTGAACAAGGGATTACAATATTGCTACAACTACATAGCTTGGAATTATAGACCTTTGAATCATAGACTGAGGTAGAATTTACTAGGCTTTAGGCAATGCAGCACCTTACTTAAAACTTAGACACACTTCTAAAATATTCTGTCAACTAATCCTTTACCTTACAAACCATACTTATTGATTCATCTTCTAATTCTAGCAAGGTCGTTGATATTTCCTTCTACTCATGTCTAAACTGAACTAAATTCCCTCACCATCTTTAAGCCTAACCCACAATTACAGGGTACACCACGTAATACTGTACTACTCGTTTGAGCCGTAATTCAACACACCCTGCACTTTACAACTTCTCATCTCATGAAAATCCTCATTACTACTCCAACAACCACATTCAACCTTGTACTAGACATTTTACTAATGTGCAGTGCATTCATGTAAATATACAAACATGATGTTCAAGCCTCACTTTTATAACCACATATGCACTTCTAAACACACACCCCTAAAATACCTTTGTCACAACTTACAAACCTCTATCAAGAATAACTTCCATGCACTACTCCTAAGAAGAAAAACATAAGACTTCAAATACCCAAATATCTCATATAAAACATCAACTAACCATAACGGCTATAAAAGACTTGGCTTTAATCTTACTTCACACTTTACTGCCTTAGCTAAAAGAAGCATACAACGATCTTCAAGTAATAAGAAATGTTTACTCTCTCCCATCTAGACAACTGATTATCATCACTATCTTGACCAAAGAAAAGGTAATAAAAGGTTAGAACATGAGGGCCCGAAATCTAAGGGGATACTATGAATAACTTAACACTTAACTGAGGCTTGAGTTATAGAATATATAGCATTATGGACTTATCAAAGAATATGATCTGAGGAAATGCAAGATATAAATCCAAATTTCGTTGATCATTAAAAGTATTGCTTGAGTCCTTGGATTGAACATACTGTAAAGCTTGAGTAAATGATTCATGAGTTGCATGACCTAAATTTGAAGTTCATAACTTATGGAATGTGATTCCAACTATTGAAAGAAATAGAACTCCTTATTTTTAGGAAATAGGAGAGTACATAATTCTCCATTATATGCATGAACATGAATTAAGATCATGGAACTGAACGTAAGGCATGATTAGGTATTGGGACAAATAAAAATACTGAAATAAGATTGGGTCAAGCATTAATCTTTCTCACAGCTATTCTATAACTTACTGGTACATCTACTAGAATTTGAAGGCTTGGCTTGGTTGCTTGTTCTATCATCTTCTCCTTAGAGGTAAGCCATCACTCTAAGGCTGTGAACCACTATATAAACTCTAGTCTAACTGCAATCACTTTACTTTAGAGTCTGGGATATAGCAACGCACATGAACAAAAGAACTTAACCTGAATGACTACACTTGAAAGCGTAAAACCAACTTCTAATACTCACTTTTGAGCTACACCCTATCTTTCTATAGCCCCAATAGTCAGCATATAACACTTGAACACTTACTAACTTTAAATCTACATGAGCACCCCCATAGTTGGAGTGCATACCATCTAGTGCTTCAATTCTAATTCCTATTAGCTAAATCTTTGAAATTTCAAAGTTAGATTCTAATGCTTAACATGGGTATCTCCAAACCTTTGACGGACCATACAACTTCTGTCATAGCCTACCAATATCACGCTTGTAAACTTATGTTTCTAAACCATGAGAATCATATTCATACTTAAAAAGGCTCAACATCTTCAATCAAACTCCTTAACTTAGCTATCAAGAACATTACTCATTATCTAACTAGTCTTTCTCAACCTAACATCTCAATTGTACTATTGACCCCACAACATGCAATAATCCTCAAAGAAATAATGCATCCCCATAGCACCTTAGGCGTACTTCTGCATCATACATACAACGTCAAACTTGATTACAAATCAAGTAAACTTAAGCTCTTACATACACTGTTCAAGCCTATTATATTACTTCCCTATAACTAGTATTATTAGCCAAGAAATCATCACATCCACCTTTATGAACATCAATCGTTCAAACTTAATACATAGTGCTATTTTCACTTGGAAGCTATAGAATAAAATAAATCAAGAATAACTAGCCCACTTGAACCTCATAATAATGATAATTGATCATAAATATATGGCCAATCTTATTTACAATCCATTACCAAATCCTCCTTCTACACGTCATTACTATCCACCTATATATACACCTAAAATTCTTTCGTAGATCTATAAGTTTCAACCAACAAAATAAAACAAGATGCACAAAAAGTTGCTAGTGAGTCAAAATAGGCCTCACATGGCTTCACTAGACTTTGATTTTTCAACAAAATAATCATAACAAAGTTACAAGAGATAGAAACTTGACACACAATATTCAATGATCTAAGAATACACATCTTATTCTGTCTTACTTGCATGACTCATAAGAGTGAGGACATAACTCTAATCTTAAGAGACTTATAACACACTAGAATGCTACTCTCAAGCCACTTTGTGTGACTTCTGAAGCTTCTTGCTAGACAATATGAGAGCGTTATCTGGGGAGGAACTAGAACTTACTAATCATGCTATCTCAAGAATAATACATGGATAGGGAAGTATAGCTTTACATTATAGATTCTGAGGAGGAATCTAGAAGTACATTTGACTTGGGCTTAGTGCATGACTTTTATGAATCATTAATAGAGTACTTCAATCATCGGAACTCAAAAGAACTGATAGGATACTTTCTAGATTGCTTATAATCCGATAACTATCTGTGGAGACTATCTGAGAAAGCACCATCTATAAAGATTTAAGCTTGACTATTTTTGATACCTTGAAAATAAGGTAGAGATGGCTCGGATAGAGTAAGATGAGAATCTGTATAAGTTTCTTAAAGAATATTTCTATAGCATGATCTGAGACTTGAAAGAATAGAGATATTTCATAAGTGGCTTATAGCCTCTCGAAGAAAAGTACATACGTCTCCGTACCGTTTTGCAAGACTCTACTAGATATGGCTTCACAGACACCCTAGGACACCTGAACTCTGTGCTCTGATATCAAGTTTGTAACACCCTAGAAATGGGTCCCGAGATGTCATACGGTGCTTAGGGTCATGATTGACCCCAAGATAACTCTTCTACTGGTATAAGTTATAAGCAACTAAATAAAAAGTATAAATCTATACAAATTAGCGAAAAACAACTCTTTTCTGAATCTGATCAATACAAAACTGAATTTACAAAATTATAACTCTTGTTTACAAATAAAAACTGAAACTAAATACATCAAATTCTACTAACTGTCTATGAAGCCTCTACTAGTACTGACTTTAGATAGCCGGGTCATGACTCCCAACTATCTCAACTTAACATGACTGGAATAGGAAAATAAAGAACTACTCAAACTGTCTATCTGTCTAAAACCCTTGAATCAAAAGGATTTATCACCTGCTGACTGGTAGCTACGAGCTGACTGAATCTGAATGTGTATGCTAAGTCTTGTACCTACATTATGAGACAATGTAGTACATAGACGTATATGTGGATCAGCACTTTGAGAATGTACTGAGTATATGGGGGTGTATGTAATTAAATAATCAATATCATAAATCCTTATAGAAAACATGCATGCTAGTATAGATGACTCAGATAACTTGAATTAAAACCATCATAATCATGAATAAGAAAATAGGTAATATAAATCATGTGAGTCATTGAACTTCATTCTAAATCTGCATTCTTTCTTTATTCTAGAACTTGTAAGATAGATAAAGTCTTAAAAAAAATATCTTTTAGAGCATACACTTTAATCTCATGAGAACTAGGAACTTCTTTGAAAACTTAAAGATTTTGACACTTGAGAGCCTTAGAAATCATGGACTTATAGCTTTCAAATATATATACTTGTATCTTGGATAGAGTGGGGGACTACTTTGGGAGTTTCTTCTAACCGACATAAACCATGTGAGCTACATGGAGTCCAACGTCTTACCCAAGTTGGGGAGAGCTGTTCTATCCTTGCCACTGGATAGAACCTTAACTTTAGTGATCACTGTCTTAATCCACTTGGGGTAAATCAAAAACTTGTGGGGGCACGTAGTTCTGGGGCATGAGACCTCGAAATCAAGACCAACTCAGTGCTAAATACTACTCCCTTACATAGCTCAGAACTTAAGAAAATCCACCTTAAAATATTTCAACAATATGTGATGGGAGCCAAAATGCATCCCCTTTATCTCAAAATCAAGGATGTGGATTTTTCTTAACTTAGGATCAAAACTCACTTCTTTCTTGAAATCTTGATAGACTTATCATTAAAGCTTTAAAAATATCATAATAATGAAAATATGAACATACTTGTTGCAATTCTTTAAAAGTCATCAACAACACATTCTCAGAACTCATAATTCAACAATAAGGCACAACTCATAACAACAACTCTTGGGAGTACTTGAAAATATGAAATCAATATACGAATGTGCAATTTATATCATGAACTCTCAATTTATATCATAATTAAACAAGATAATCATGCAATTCAATACTTGAACAATTTCATAATCTCATAAACTTGAAATATAGCAATATAATATGAATTCATCTTAGAAATACAAAATTCTTTAAGAAAAACTAAAACTTTTAGACACAAGAATGAAAGGGTGTTCTTGTTCAAAATCCACATACCTTAAACTTGGAGCTTTTGGATGACTTCAAAAATTATGAAAGGTTATTCATGAACTATTGGGTGTCCCTCGTAACCCTCTTATCGAGGAATTCAAGGATGCAAGGATTATCGAATTCTCACGGTTGAATCTCTAGATAATTAGGTTTTTATGTTGAAACCCTAACCTTATGGTTAAATGTGTGTAGAGAATTTTGAGATTTTTAACTAAAGAGAATGGAAGATAATACACTCTTTGAGGGTTATAAGTCGTGAAAAGTGAAGAAAAAAGACCAAAATACCCTTACTAAATTGTTTCCCAATTGCTAAAAATCTAAGGCTGATGAGATTTGTGATAGGCCGTTAGACTTGTGATAAGTTGTCACAAATGTCGTCATGGGGGGAGGGGGCTAGAATTGATGGATTTCTACCTAAGGCTAATGACATTCGTGATAAGTCATCACACTTGTGATAACTTATCAGAAATGTCGTCACTGGGGGTTGGATTCTGCCTAAGGCTGACAACATTTATGATAAGTCGTCACACTTGTGATAAGTTATCACGAATGTCGTCACTCCATTTTCCAGGCTAACATGCTGGAGTAAAATGGGCATAACATTTTGCTCTATTATCAGATTTAGGCGAAATTGATATTGTTTGAAAGATAATTCAAAGGAATTTTATTTGATATATAGTAGGTCACCCAGTTCTTCATATACAAGGAGCTTTGGTCGATTGAAGTCAACTCAAGTTTCGACACTCAATAAAACTCGAATGATAGGAAAGCTTTCAACTTGACCTTGAGTTAGGGGATCTCTATGATCTCAATTCATGCTCAAATAGGTTCCCACACTACATAATTGATTAACATACTAAATTTGCATAGGATTTATGGATTTTGGAACATCTACAAGTAGAAAAGATAGTTTTTGTTCTAGCCCAAAATACGGGGTGTTACAACTCCTAGGATCAAAAAACTATCTTTCTGCTCTGGACTCCAATAATTATAAGCAACTAACACAATGTTACTCATACCTTGTTACTAGAGGCGGAATCACAATTTTAAATTTGTGAGCTCTGATATTTTTGAATTACACTTCAAGTGCTAATAATCCAGTTCTAAATTTAATACTTTTTTTATTGTCAAAAAGTTCTAAATTTAATACGTATACATATTTAATGAATTATTTTAACATAAAATATTATGTGAGCAAAGTTCGCTATTTGGCCAATTCGATCGTATGCCTGGACAGTTGGAATTCTAGTTTTGCCCCTGCTTGTCCTCAACTAACTTGATTCATGACTTGTAGGAAGCATGGAATCAAAACAAGATGCCAAGAACTATCTTTTCTCCATTAAGAAAAAAATAATTGTGTTCTTAATAACAATGACACTATTGCTTAATGAGAATTCTGGATCATAATAAGCCATTTTTAAAATAAATTCACCAAAGTAATATGTTTTTCTTAAACTTTACCAAACTAGTATAAAAATTGTTCCCAGTAACGTATTATGTTTTAAAAAAATTTAACGGACCAAAAAGAGCTGTGGATGACGTTAAAATAGAATTTGTTACTGCAGTAACATTTTTGACATAAAATGTTACTATGAGTTATGAGACTCTGCAATGCTGTCACATCAGAATATATGAACAAATTTGATGTTAAATATGTTATTACCAATTATGTTTTAGCTTTAAAACGTTACTCTGAGTAACGATACTCTTAAATCAACACAAAACTTTGTCACGTTAGAGTTTTTAAACGAAATTTGACATACAAGCCATTATCTATAGTCACTTTTTAGGATAAAAACATTACTATGGGTAACAATTCTATCCAATCAAATCACGAACTTGTAAAGTGAAATCGTGGTGATTGATTTACCTATTAAATGTTACTGCCAAAAATGTTTTAGGACAACAAATTATTATAAGAGATGGTTTATATAGAATGTTCAACACATTTTTACAATTTTAACCAAAGCTTTTGCTTATGTGCTGTAACACCCTCAAAATTTTGGATATTTTATTTGTGGCCTTTTCATGCATGAAATATTAATTTTTAACTTAAATTATGTTTGGGGATGTTAAAAGGGTAACCCTAAAGATTTTTGAAATTTTTGGATAGGGTTCAAGGAAAGTTTGGGTCATGGAGGCAGTGAGCCTCCGCGATAGCCCCGCGGACCTGTGTATTTTTGCAACTGTTTTGTTTGATTAAAAAGAAAATAAGGGTAGTGAGGTCCTTTCACTCATACATGACTTTTGAAATGTACAAGGACCACTTCTCATCATTTTCTCAATACACAAAGGTCATTATTCACTCTTAAACATCCTCTCTCAAAACTCTTTTTTTAACTCAAGTCTAGGGGTTTAAAGAGGTGCTAATCTAAGGTCCGAAGGGTGTTTCTTTCTTCCAATTCTCTTATGTTTAAGGCATGTAATTCTTTCCCTATACATATACCTTTCTCAATGGCTTAAAATTATTATTAATGCATGGTTTTGATGTGGGTTTTAACACAGTTAAAGGGCTTTTAACATGATTGATCATTTAATTGATTTTCATGATTATTTATGCAATATTCTTACTTAATTAAACATTTTGAGCATTGTGCGATGTATGGGCATGTTGAATAAATTGAGAGATCATGGCTAACCCCCAATTTGATGATTTTGCCTTGAATATGGTTTTGTAAATTGTATGCCCTCAACATGTTTGTAAAATTATCAATTAAAAGGCTTTTGTCATATAATTTGGTTTACCCACTTGTAATAATGCATTGACATAAATTAGATAATGAAGTATACATGTTTTTTCTTGAAAGACCTTGGTGGCCATGTATTAATGATGGAATTAGAACCTTGTGGGTTTGGTTGATTAAATAGGTTCGAGCCCAAAATGATTGATTGTTTGAATATCTTTTGACCTATGGGTTCGAGTCCCAGTTGGTTGAGTAGATGACACGTCATGATGATATTATCTTGCAAGCAAGGTTGGTATGACAATACCAACGGGATACATTGGTATGTAATTAGTTTAATAAAATGAGAATATGTGTTAAATATTTTAATTGAGCTTAAAAGAGAGTTGTGTATCTAACCGTGGAATGGAGGCCTCGAGGGACCAATACTGAAAACTACGCTAGCCGGTGCGGGGGTCATTATGGCTTGAGAGTTTGAGCTCCCTTGCTTGTGACCAGATAGTTCGAGTCTATCTTATATTTATTATTATGATTGGAGGGTTCGAGTCCCCCATATCACATTTTATGATCGGGTTCTTAAGTCACCTTAGTCTATTATTTAAGGGTTTGAGTCCCTCGTGCATATATATATATATATATGATCTTTCTCTGGTTTGTGCAGCTACACACATTTGTGCCTGACCAGGGGGTGAGAGATGTGGTTATAGCTCGTGGGTACTATTATTATGACAGTTAAGCTACACATCCAGGTTAAGATTTTAAATGTTCATGCTAAACCATATTTCCTACCTTAGCATGTAATATATCTGTATGTATTTGCATTTAATGATATGCGCAGGATTTGAATGGTTTTGAATTATTATCCATTACATTATTTGTTCCCTTATCGCTGAGTTACATTCTAGCACTCTAATCGCTAATCGTCTTCAGACATTGTATCCCTATGCGATGCAGGATTTGACTATACTTCTACTCCTTCTACATAGTGACTAGGATTTGAGAGTAGTTCGTGAGTTCACACTGAAGTAGTTTTCTTCTATACATCGAAAGTCTATATTTCATGTTTGGTCTCTTATGTCTCAGACTTGTTTAGACTTATTTTTGGCTATATACAGGGGCATGTCCCAATACTTTATGGGTATTCAGTTTTGTTTGAGAATTTGTTGGATACTGTGGACATGGGTATAGTAGTTGTCTTTTGGTATTAGTTTTGATAGTTTGGATAGTCTCAGATATTGATTTTTATATAGGCATTTGAGTTTATCTTTCATATTTTGCCTTATATTAATACTCATCTGCTGTAAGGTGTTCTTAGTCATATCATAATAGCCTCAGGGGATGGTCTATGATCCTCGATGGGCTTGGAATGCGCTTCATCAATAGGACCTGGTTTGAGTCATGACAAAGCTGGTATCAGAGCCTAGGTTTTAGTGTCATAGGATGGACATAAATCCGTGTCAAGTAGAGTTTTTTTCATGGGCATGTAGCACGCCACACTTATAAGAAAGAGCTATGAGGCATTTAGGAATATTTTCCTTTCCTGTTTTCTATTTTTGAGCTGTAGAGTCTAAGGTTTTGAATTCCCTCTAATATCTATTTGTTCGCCTTTCAGATCATGTCTCATAGACAATCTGATGTTTATGGAAACTCTTCTATCTTGACTGAGTACAATGTAGGCAAAACTCATCCTATTTTTGGGGTGCAGACCTGGTCTAGGGTCGTTGCATCTGACTACTCTCATGGAGTTTCACCTGTTCCCTCCGACCCTTCTCTAGTCGGTGGTGCTCAAACTCAGCCACCCCAGGGAGATATCATTAATACTGAGTTTCACCAATCCATTCATTTATTGACTTGGTTAGTAACATCTCAGCCATATCAGATAAGTTTTGCTGGTATTATTGAGAGTTTATTCGAGGCTACTAGAGTTGGCCAGTTTATGAGGTTAAGTCCTCCCACTTTCTATGGTACTAAGGTTGAGGAGAATCCTCAGAGTTTTATTGATGAGATAGAGAAGATCTTTTAGGTTATACACTCTACTGAGGTAAAGGGTATGGAGTTTTCTGCATATCAATTGAAGGATGTAGCGTACCAATGGTATGAAGAATAGGAGATACTTAGGGGATATGATACCGAGTCTGCCTTATGGAATGATCTCTCTAGTACTTTTCTTGACTACTTCTTTCCTCAGGAGTTGAGGGAGCTAAAAATAAAGAAGTTTGTGAATTTGAGGCAAGGTAAGATGTCAGTGAAGGAGTATGCCTTGAAGTTCCACCAGTTGTCATGGTATGCTCCTAAGCTAGTGTCTAGCATGAGAGCTAGAATGAGGAAATTTGCTTCTAGTTTATCTCGTGATTTGATCTTGAAGAGTAAAGCTTCTTTGTTAAGCAAGGATATGGATATCTCTAGACTTGTAGTGTATATGTGGCAAGTTGAGAGAGAGGAGAAAAGCAAGCCAATATGGGGGAGGGAAGAGTAAGAAGTTTGGGTATTCAGATCAGGGTGGAGGTCAGCAATATAGTGGTAGGAATGATGGTAAGTGGTTTAAGAAAAAGTGGGATAACTCTGGTTCCTATTTGATGGCTAGTGCTCCTTATTCAAACCTATCCAAAGATTATTTTTTAGAGTGGTAATGGTTCTCGAGCACAGGGTTCCCTATCTTAGGCTAGTGGGCCCCAGTCATCTCTATCATATCCTCCTTATAGATTTTATGGTTGGGTGCATTATAGTTTCTATGATAAGGGGAGAAATAAGTGTTTTGGTTATGGTTAGATTGGGAATTTACAGAGGGATTGGCCTTTGAAGGTTACCTCTGAGTCCAATAAGTTCCAGTTGCCTCTTCATCAGCTTCTGTACCAAAGGGTGCCACTTCTAGTAGCGACCCGAGTCAAAATTGCTTGTATGCTCTCACTACTCATCAGGAGTCTGAGATATCACCTGATGTCATCACTGGTATGCTGAAACTTTTTTCTTGTGATGTATATTATTTACTTGATCTGAGGTCACTCTTTCTTATATGACCCCATTTGTGGCTATGCATTTTGGTTTAGATCTCTTATGTATATCTGATCCATTCTCTATTTCTACTATGGTGGATGACTCGGTGGTTGGTCAAAGAGTCTATAGGGTATGTGTGGTATCTTTTGGTGGTAGGGAAACTTTGGTGGATTTGTTTGAGTTAGACATGCTAGATTTTGATGTTATCATAGGGATGGATTGGTTGTATTCGTGCTATGCCTTTTTAGATTGTCGGAATCATAAGATCATCTTTAAATTCCCTAATGAGCCGATATTGAGTGGGAAGGGAGTTCCTTAGTACCTAAGAGGAGGTTCATATCATATCGTAGAGCCCAAAAATTGATTTCCAAGAGGTGTCTTTATCATTTGGTTTGGGTTAAAGATTTTAACTCAGAAGATCCTTCTTTATAATCTATTCCTGTGGTTAGTGAATTTCTTGAGGTTTTCTCTGATATCTTCCTGGTGTTCCTCCTAATAGGGAAATTAATTTTGGGATTGATTTTATCCCGGACACTCATCCTATCTCTATCCCTCATTATAGAATAGATCCAACTGAGTTGAAAGAGCTTAAGAAGTAGTTGAAAGATCTTCTTAACAAGGGTTTTATCTGCCCTAGCATGTCTTTATGGGGTGCTACTTTTCTCTTTATGTGTAAGAAGGATGGTTCCCTTTAGATGTGTATTGTTTAACATCAGTTGAATAAGGTGATGGTGAATAATAAGTACCCTCTTCTTAGGATTGATGATTTGTTTGATCAACTTTAGGGTGCTAAGTTTTTCTCTAATACTGACCTTTGTTTGGGCTATCATCAGTTAAATATTAGGGAGAAGGATATCCTTAAGTCTGCCTTCCATACTCGGTATGGATATTTTGAGTTCTTGGTCATGTCTTTTGGTTTAACCAATACCTCTGCAATATTGATGGATCTCATGAATTAGGTATTTTGTTAGTTTTTGGATTTATTCGTGATTGTATTTTTTTGATAATATTTTGGTATATTTAAAAGTGAGGTGGACCATGCACATCACTTTTGTGTTGTATTGCAGACCTTAAAGGACTAGAAATTATATGCTAAGTTTTCTAAGTGTGAATTTTGGTTGAATGCTGTCACTTTCTCGGGTCATGTTATTGCTAGTGAAGGGATCATGATGGATCCTCAGAAGGTTGCGGTGGTTAAAAAGCGGTCTAGACCCATGTCTTCAACTAATTTTTGGAGTTTTTTGGGTTTAACAGATTATTATAGGAGGTTTGTGAAGATCTTTTTCGTCAATTTCTGCACCATGACTTGGTTGACTCATAAAAAGATAAAGTTTCTCTGGTTTGTTGCTTATGAAGGGAGTTTTGAAAAACTAAAGGAGAAATTGACTCTGCTTTGGTTTTGACCCTGCCTAAGGGGAGTGATGGCTTCATGATTTATTGTGATGCATCCTGTGTGGACTTGGTTATGTATTGATGCTTCATGGCAAGGTGGTAGCATATGCTTTTAGACCATTGAAAGTTTATGAGAGAAATTATTCAACTCATGATTTGGAGTTGTTAGCTGTGGTATTCGCGTTGAAGATTTGATGACATTATTTATGTAGGGTTCATGTTAACAACTTTTCAGATCATAAGAGCTTGCAGTATGTTTTTACCAAGAAAGAGTTAAATCTCAAGCAGATGAGATAACTTAAGTTGCTAAGAGATTACGACATCAGTCTCCACTATCACCTAGGTAAAGCTAACATGGTTGTTGATGCTCTTAGTAGGTTATTAATAGAGAGTTTTTTCCATATGGATGAGGAGAAGTGGGATTTGGTGAAGGATATTTACTATTTAGCTAATCTTGGAGTTTGTCTCCTAAACTCTGAGGATGGTGGTGTGTTCGTGCAAGAGGTGGCAAAGTTGTCTCTTGGTGCTAAAGTAAAGGAGAAGCAAGTGTTGGATTCTATCTTGATGAGAATTAAGAAAGACGTGAGTAAGCAGAGGGTGATGGATTTTGAGATTGATTGTGATGGTATCTTGAGATACTAATGGAGGTTATGTGTTCCTAATTTAGATGGGCTGCGAGGTTGAATTTTGGCTGAAGCTCATGAGTCGTGTTATTTAGTTCATCCTGATTCAACAAAGATGTATCATGATCTTAAGGAGATTTATTGGAGGAATAACATGAAGATGGATATGGAAAATTTTATGGCTAAGTGCATGGTGTGTCAA
>NW_025874948.1:0-3448 GCF_002878395.1 Capsicum annuum
GATGCACAGGACGCCTCACAGTTCGGCCCAGGCCTCTGGAGGACACTACCACATTGTATTTTGATTTATGAAATATTTTATAACTCTTACCTTAGAGGCAAAACTTAGCTCAGGGACTTTCAAACAACAAATTATACCCCACGGGCAAGAGTTGACCCTACCACGTTATGTTTTCATTTATGGGATGTTCTACAACTATTGCCTTAAAGACAAAATTTAATTAGCTCAAGGACTTTCAAGATACAAATTATGTCCCACGGGCAAGAGTTGACTCTACCATGTCATGTTTTCATTTTTGAGATGTTCTACAACTATTGCCTTCGAGGCAAGACTTAATTAGCTCTAGGACTTTCAAATTATAAATTATGCCCCACGGGCAAAAGTTGGCACTACCACGTTTTGTCTTTATTTATGAGATGTTCTATAACTCTTGCCTTAAAGGCAAGACTTAGCTCAAAGACTTTCAAATAATAAATTATGTCCCACGGGCAAGAGTTGACACTACCATGTTATGTCTCATTTATGGGATGTTCTACAACTCTTGCCTTAGAGGCATGACTTTGCTCAAGGACTTTCAAATAATAAATCATGCCCCACAGGCAAGAATTGACACTACCATAGTATGTCTTTATTTATGAGATATTCTACAATTCTTGCCTTAGAGACACGACTTATCACAAGAATTTTCAAAGAACTTCGTAACAACAAACCATGCCCTTAAATTTGCTTTGATGTCAAAAAAGAAAATCCCTTTGGGGATTATCTAGTTTTTTATTGATTAGAAAAATATAATAGTAGTTGAGAAAAAAGAAAAAAGCGATCAAACAAAATAGAGAAATGAAAAAAGATTGAGAAAAAAAAGAAAGAAAAAAAATAAAGATCATGAAAAAAGAAAAGAACTAAAAAATTAAGAAAAATAAAAATGAGAGGAAAAATAAAAATAAAGTTTGAGAAAAATGAGGAAAAAAAAGAGAACAAAAAAAAGAAAAAAACAATCAAACAAAAAAGAGAAATAAAAAAAAGATAGTGAGAAAAAAAGGCATGAAAAAATAAATAAAAAATGAAGAATTAAATAAATTGAGAAAATAAAAAATGAGAGTAAAAAATAAAAATAAAGTTTGAGAAAAATGAGGGGAAAAAAGAGAACTGATAAAAATAAAAAAAAAGAAGAAAAATAAAGGTTAAAGACAAATGAATTAAAAATAAAAAAAAAAGAGAAATAGATAATGCTTGAGAAAAAAGAAAAAAATTAAAAAATCAAGGCTGAGACAAATAAATTAAAACATGAAAATATAATTAAAGAAAAAATAAAAAGTAAAAATAATAAAAATAAAGGAAAAAATAAAAACTGAAAATAATAAAAATTAGAATAATAAAATTAAAGGAAAAAATAAAAAGAAAAAATAATAAAAATTAAGATTTGAGATAAATGAGTATGAAAAGTTTAAAAATATAGTTGAGGTGTAGAGGAGCAAAATGATACTTTTAGTATATTAAAAAGTAAGGAAGACTATTCTTCAAAGATATTCATACTTGGAGTCAAATATCTAAAGCCACTCATATCTATGTCTATGACATGCAATTTTCTATTTAAAAAATAGGTTGGCCCGTGAGGCCTGCAGTCCACAAAGTAATGGTGTGAGTTTGGTATTTTTTGTGATGGGCTAGCCCGACCTAGCCCATAAAACTCAAAGTCCGTGTGGACTAGTCCAAATGGACTGGGCCGAACTGTATTGACAGCTCTACTGTCAACCCAAGCACATATTATCAAATATGGAGAACCCAAACATGAGGCACTTTACCAAAAGCTTGGTTGGCATAGTTTTTTTTTCTTTTTCAAAAATATAAAATTTACGTAAATAATTATTTTCTATATTTACTTTTTTCTAAATTAAAAGTATTCCCTTATTTTGTAATTTTTAAATACAAAATTAGTATCTGGATGAATAATTTTGAAGTTTAGATACATAATCATACGTTTATTTTTGAAACTATTTGATTGAGATAAATAATACACTAACTAGGCTAAAAGGAGATACATACTAAAAATTATGTATTCGTAAATTTATAGGTTTGTGGATGTATCCATTTTTCTTTTTTAGAAAACGAATTTAGGTATTTAATAAAAAGAACAGAAATTTTATGTAGTTTAGTAAAGATAAGTTCTGATGTTATGTAATTTTTCCTTTTTTTTTTGGGTTTAAATAAGGTATTTGATATTAGTTGGCCTGATTAGTTTGAGATAATTAGGGGTCTGAATCATTTAGTTCAATAACATACAAAGTATACATGTTGTGCATAATGTATACAAAATATGCTTTCACTATAGCTATTTGTAATTTGTAGTAATTTCTACTTCTTCATTTTATTTTAAGTGATATAGCTGGAATCTCAAATATTTTAAGTCGTTAGTTATTGTGATTCATCATAATTTTTCAAATATATAAATTTACTTTCCAAAAAAAAAAAACTTAAAGCTTCTATATCCAAAACTATGTCAATATCAAAAATTGTGTCACATAAATTGGAATAGAGAGTAACTACCTAATTAGTCTACTAATATGCCTCAATCTAAAACAAATTAAAGACTATCTTGATCATATATAACCTTCCCACCTTACTCACAAATAATATTTAAAAATTGTAAGTATTTCAATAAAATTTAAAAGTTTATTACTATTAGAATTCAAAAGGTAAGCTCGTGCACTAACTCCCGCTATGCACAGAATCAAGGGAAGGATAGTATCGTGAGAGTTAATTGTACACATCTTACCCCATGTGGAGTTAATTGTAAGCAATCGTACACTAGATAGTATCTTCCCATCTGTTCTATGCTTGGTGGACAGAGTTACCTGTTGCTAGTGTGAGACGGCATATATCCCGTGGAATTAGTCGAGGTGTGCGTAAGTTGGCCCGGACACCTCGATCATAAAAAAAAGAATCTTAATCTCCTTTTTCAAGGGAAGGATCGTATCGTGAGAGTTAATTGTACGCAATCGTACACTAGGTAGTTTCTTCCCATTTGTTCTACGCTTGGTGGACCGAGTTACCTTATACCTGTTGCTGGTGTGAGACGGCAGATATCCGCTGGAATTAGTCAAGGTGCGTGCAAGTCGACAAAAAAGAGTATCTGATCACTCTTTATTGTTCAATCTACGCCAGGTCAGTTCACTTCCACGAGGAGATACTTACGCACATCCTCGAGGTGGTAGTCAGAATGGATTTGCTTTTATGTATTATGGCATCTGTGTTTGTGATGAACACAACGAAACTCATGCGTCAGTTCAGTGACAACAATATATTCCTGGAGTTGGGGTCTTTGGATCAAGCAAGGATGAGTAGAATCAAAATTGCATTTCATCAACAATATACACAGCGTAATTCCACAGGTGGAGTCAGGGAAGGATAAGATATACGCCGACCTTAACATTACATTTGGAGGGCAGAG
>NW_025874949.1:0-1760 GCF_002878395.1 Capsicum annuum
TTTTCTTGTTCTCTTCTTATTGAATTTTTTAAACTATCTAAACTTTTATCTTTTTTTCTTCTAAATTTTTCAAGGTTTCGTCTATCCATTTTAATTTTTCTATTAGATTTTTCATTATTTCTCTAATTTTTTTTCTATAATTAATTTCTTTATGTAGGTCTTCTTGGTTTTCTCTAATTTTCTTAATGTTTTCTAACATTTTTAGTCTGTGTAATATCCATCTGAATCTAAATAATATTAATGTTCATAATATATGCTTAAGTTTTCTATACTGTTTAATAATTCTTCCTCTTTATAATCTTGTAATTTTTTCCATATTATTTTCTTTATGTCTATAATTTCTATATCTCTAAGTATATATAAAAACAAGTATTTTAATATCATCTGTCATTTAAGCTTGATTAAATGTTTTTTCATAATATTTTTCAGTTGTTTGTTTTAGTCTAAGTAATTCTTGCATATTTTCATTAAAGAATTCTATATATTTTATATCTTTAGTTTCCATGTATTTGTCTAAATTTGTTTTCATTTGTTTTTCTTCTAACTGTTTGTTTTTCATATCTTTTTCCCAAAATTCTAAATATACGTAATTTATCATGGTTGACATGTAGGTTTGGTATATATGTGTTTGTAAGTGTAATTAGGTATTTGTGGTATGTAATTTATTCTAGTCATATAATATTTACCAAATGTTTTTTCTAATATGATTTTTCTTATATCTACTACTTCTATATGCTTAAGTACATATAAAATAAGTATTTTAAATTTATCTACCATTTCGTCAGATAAATAATTATTCATTTTTCATAAAATTGCTATTTTCAAAATATTCCCTTCAATCATACACATAACAAAATATAGTCATATTAGATTACTATATTCTATATTATTCTTAAATAACATGTCCGTCGGTCACTATTAGCATGGTAATCCAAATACTTTTCCCTTAAATAGCGCCTCAACTCTGGCTACTCCCCACCACAGCTTCTTGCCTTATTGGTTTCACCTTTAGGATGGCATAGTTCTTAGGGATTTTTCTCCGTTTCTACTTTGCTAATAAACTTCTTAACATGCTATCCTTCGAGTAATTCTATTATAAAGTAACTAACATGGAACTTATTTTAACATATCATGATTGTTAGGAATTATGATTTAGCTATTCATCATAGTAAATGAATATACCTGTTCCGGTAGATTTGATAATTCTAAGTTTTGTTCCTCCATAGATTTTTTCATTAAAATATACCTGTTTTTTAATAAATAATCAAAATATTTATCGTAGACAAGAGAATTTTTTGCTTCAACGCATGAAAGCTTACCCTTCATCTGAGCAAATGCTCGTTTATTTATAGGCTGAAGTTACAAACTTTACATGCACGTGTCTATTACTAAAAGACTAAAAAATTTTAACAAAAATGTCAAAAAGGCAAGGCTATAGGCTATAGCTATCCTAACAAAAAGTGTTTATCTTAAACTACTAAAAGACAAAAAATTATTAATACCTAAGACTTTTTCTATACAAATTTTTATAATTTACGTAAAGAAAATTATGAAAGTTATCTACATGTCACTTTCACAATTTAATAGCTTGTCTATTTTATCTCCATTATTTTGCTTCGTAGCTATCTCTTTTTTGTTGTATCTTCTGTTTTCCTATCTTCTTATCAGTGTAGCATCACATCTGGAATAAAGTTGTGATTGCCACTACATCTGCTGCATATGTGGTCTTTGTATTTTTGGCCAACTTTTTTACAAAATTG
>NW_025874950.1:0-1278 GCF_002878395.1 Capsicum annuum
TATGTAGGATCCATGGGGTGTTAATCAACCTTATAGAATCCACATATCTCATATCCTCTTTCAGACATATCCATCAAAAAGGGTTTTATAAGGTGTTACAATATCTCCTTCCTTTTACATCCTTGAGGAGGATTTTAAAAAAGTGTTCCCAGTGTTACTCTGCTGTTGCCATGGTAGTACCAATATTTTATTAATGAGTATAATATGAGGATGTAATTCTCACAACCAATTACAAAGAGTATTTCCACAACTAACCACAATAATACATTTCCACAACCGACCACAATGATATATTTCCACAATCATGTGAGCCAATATCCACTCATTATTTCCGTTTCATCCATGAATTTCCACCTATATCATATACCAACAAGCATGAATATATCACAATACATCAATGGTAGCACATTACACATTTCAACAACACAATATAATTATTGTCGCGACCTAAAGCTACCCTTTATTCATGATAATGGTGTTTACGGTCACGAATAACCACAAGTTAACCCATGAGCTGGTACTTATTGTTAGCACTAAATAAAATAACAATAGTACACGTGTGCAAAAAATAGTCTACTAAATGTAATACTAATCTGAATACTTAAAATAAGGTTCAAGCACAAGTCTGATGAAAATACTAAAAATCTAACTGTTAATTTAAAACACATGCAAACACATAAAAGACTGAGCAATTGTAGGGGGGTGCGGATATGAAATAGATTTATTAGGTATCTAGTGAATCTATTTTTCTTTGTGCATGGATATTTTTTAAATTTTGTTGCAATATCTTTTAATGATTTACTTTTTTCGTAAGATATATTCATTAATTTGTTTATTATTTTATCCTGTAGTAATTGCAGAGTTACAAATTTCTGTATAATAATTTATCCTAACTGTACTGTAATGTATATCTAATTCTAGATTTTCAATGTTATTTATTATATTGTGTTGTTCTTCTCGTAGTGAGTTTTTTAAAATTATATAAACTATCACATGTACTTTTTTCTAAATTTTCTAAGGTTTCTTCTATCCATATTAATTTTTCTTTTAGATTTTCCATTATTTTTCTAATTTGGTTTCTATAATTTATTTCATTATTTAGATTATCTTGATTTTCTCTAGTTTGTCTAATATATTCTAACATCTCTTAATCTGAATAATATCTTTCTGGATAAATTTCTTCGTATAACTGTTCTAACCAATTTATGGTTTCAATTTCATAGTCTATTACTTTTTCTAATATTATTTTCTTAATATCTATTATTTCTATATCTTTAA
>NW_025874951.1:0-1099 GCF_002878395.1 Capsicum annuum
AAACATATACAGAAATATTAACAAATACAAAAAATTTAGAAATCAATGGAAAACAAAAAGAAATTAATGAATAGACTGTGTAATAGATACAGAAAAAACAATACAATTATGGATAGGATATATGACAAAACAATTATTAGATAATAATAGAAACATAACAGATGCACCAGAATATATAGAAAGAATAGATTTATTAGGTGTCTGGTGAATCTATTTTTCTTTGTACGTGGATATTTCTTAAATTTTGTTTCAATATCTTTTAATGATTTTTTTTTTTTGTAAGATGTATTCATTAATTTGTTTGGTTTATTAAAAAGAAGAAAAGGATAGAGAACAAAAATTACTGGACGAGATAAATCAATTTAAGTAAAAATTGAAAATAAAAAACAAAGAATTAGAAATAAATAAAACAAACGTTGAAGAGACAGATAATTATGATTCAGAAGATAGTGAAACATATACAGAAATATTAATAAATACAAAAAATTTAGAAATCAATGGAAAACAAAAGGAAATTAATGAGGAAAACTTAGAAAGTACCCACACAGAAATAAATACTCTTGATAAAAAAGAAGATGAAAATATAATACCTTCTATTTAATTAACTGAGTAAAATATTTGTTGTGGGATGGAGAGAGTATTTGCTTCAACGCATGAAGGCTTGCTTTGCAATACCTTCGGCTTTCTTTATTTATAGAACGAAAGAAACAACTTTACATCTTTACATTAATGCAAAAACAAAAGCTACTAAAAAAAAGTCAAAAAGACTATTCCCTAGGTACCTAAAAAGTCTACATAGCCTTTAAAAAGTCTACATAAGAATAGTAACTCAATCTATCTGCATATATTCTGTATTATCTATTTTTATTTCTGATATTTGTTCATTTGTAGGGGGGTGCGGATATAAGCGATTAACTAACTTATAAAATAGATTTATTATATTTCTAATGAATCTATTTTTCTTAATGCGTGGATATTTCTTAAATTTTGTTTCAATCTCTTTTAATGATTTACTTTTTTCGTAAGATATATTCATCAATTTGTTTAGTTTATTATTTTATCCTGTAGTAATTGCAGAGTTACAAATTTTTGTATAATA
>NW_025874952.1:0-1326 GCF_002878395.1 Capsicum annuum
AAGATATATAGATTATATGTTGCAACACATATATTATTTGTGCAACAAGTTATCTATTTGTTGCAACGGATTATATATTTGTTGTAACAGATGAGTTATCTGATGCAACAGATATATAATTTATTGTCCAACTCAGTGCAAAAAAAATAGCTCCTGGAAAGAACAAATTATTTTAATAATAATAAAGCTAAAAAGTCATGGCTTATCACAATATTACTTAATTTAATTAAGTCATAACTTTTTACAGTAATCAAGAATGTCATTAATAAATGGAGGTGAATAGTTGTGCCTTTAAATCTTCTTTATTAATTTATATAATTAAAAATTGAGAAAATTTAGGTGTCATGAAGATAATTTTAAAATATATATATATATATAAATAAATATGTTGCAACAGATATATTATCTGAGGCAACAGGTTATCTATTTGTTGCAACGGATGATATATCTATTGTAACAGATGATTTATCTGATGCAACGGATATATAATCTATTGTCCAACTTAGTGTAAAAAAATGGTTCCTGGAAAGAACTAATTATTTTAATAATAATAAAGCTGAAAAGTCATGACTTATCACAATATTGCTTAATTTAATTAAGTCATAACTTTTTACAATAATCAAGAATGTCATTAATAAATGGAGGTGAACAGTTGCGCCTTCAAATCTGCTTTATTAATTTATATAATTAAAAGTCAGAAAATTTGGATGTCATGAAGATAATTTAAAAAAAAAAAAGATAAATAGATTATATGTTGCAACAGAGATATTATCTGATGCAACAGGTTATCTATTTGTTGCAACGGATTATATATCTGTTGTCACAGATGAGTTATCTGATGCAACATATATATAATCTGTTGTCTAACTCAGTGTAAAAAGGGGTCCTGGAAAGAACTAATTATTAATAATAATAAAGCTGAAAAGTTATGACTTATTACAATATTGCTTAATTTAATTAAGTCATAACTTTTTACAGTAATCAAGAATGTTATTAATAAATAGAGGTGAACAGTTAGGTCCCTCCTTACTCAATCATTCGTTCTACAACACATTATTTATTCCTGCCTTTGTTAAACCTTCAACTACTTTCTCTTCAAGGACTTGATAGCTTTTTCCTGTCTCTGGTAAGTTTTTTTTTTTTTGTGTGTGTAAATATTCATTGTATATTACATTATATTCGAATTCTTTCTTTTCTTTACTTTTATTTTTACGTGTGTTTTGTCAACTTATGCATTTTCTAGATATGGCTGATCCTGTGTGGGATATCGTTATTTTACGAGATGTCATACGGGAACAGCAGAAGGAGGTTCATGATATGCATTGA
>NW_025874952.1:1426-2320 GCF_002878395.1 Capsicum annuum
TTTTTACAGTAATCAAGAATGTTATTAATAAATAGAGGTGAACAGTTAGGTCCCTCCTTACTCAATCATTCGTTCTACAACACATTATTTATTCCTGCCTTTGTTAAACCTTCAACTACTTTCTCTTCAAGGACTTGATAGCTTTTTCCTGTCTCTGGTAAGTTTTTTTTTTTTTTGTGTGTGTAAATATTCATTGTATATTACATTATATTCGAATTCTTTCTTTTCTTTACTTTTATTTTTACGTGTGTTTTGTCAACTTATGCATTTTCTAGATATGGCTGATCCTGTGTGGGATATCGTTATTTTACGAGATGTCATACGGGAACAGCAGAAGGAGGTTCATGATATGCATTGAGAGTTGGCCGCCGTCAGAGTAAGGATGTTGCGGGAGATCCGCAGGCTGAGGAGGGTGCTGTTGCTGCTGGTTGAAGATTGGTCGGCTGGCCATACAAATAATAATGATGATAATAATAATAATTAAGTTTTTTTTCTTTTATCTATGTTTTTTTTTGTTTAATAAAAATTTATGTTTGATACACTTGACTTTTTATTTCTTATTTAATTTTCGTGCTGTCTATTTCTATTTCTTAAAGAATGACATGTCTACAATTAAGGAATAATTTAATTCCAGTATCAATTGCAAGAAAATAAAAGTTATTTGTCGGGTTTTTGACAGGAGCTGTAATTTGTTGTTCGAAACAGATTAGTAATCTGGTGAAATAAATTATTTAGCTGTTGAAACAGATTACTAATCTGGTGCAACAGAATACCCATCTATTCGATTCAGATTACGGGTACCTAGAACCATAAACATGAATCCAGCACAAGTCTATTGTTACAACAAAACATTTATCTGGTGCCGCAGATAATGGATCTGTTTAAACAGATTGC
>NW_025874953.1:0-2162 GCF_002878395.1 Capsicum annuum
GTTGAAGGTGTAATATTATGAAAGACAAGAGCAAGAAATAAATAGATATGTGTAGCAGAATGAACGAGTAAGGAGAGACCTATTTATAAAGGATTGAATTTGAATGAGTTAGGCAAAAAGGCGCAATTGTTCACCTCCATTTATTAATACTAGTGACTTTTTGATTATTGTGGAAAGTTGTGACTTGATAAGTTCTTTTCAGTGACCGTTTTGTGAGTTGTGGTAATAGATTATATATCTGTTGCATCAGATAACCCCCCTGTGACAACAGATATACCATTTATTGCAATAAATCTATGATCTATTGCAATAGATAATATATCTATTGTAATATATATCTTTTTAATAATCAGCATATCTTTATCTTTAATCCAAATTTGGTGACTTTTTTATTATATAAATTAAAAAACAGATTCAAAAATAAAAATGCGCGACTGTTCACCTCCATTTATTAATACTGGTGACTTTTTTATCACTGCAGAAAGTTGTGACTTGATAAGTTCTTTTTAGTAACCATTTTTTTAAGTTGTGGCAACAGATTATATATCTGTTGCATTAGATAACCCATCTGTGACAATAGATATACCATTTGCTATAATAAATCTATGATCTGTTGCAACAGATAATATATCTATTACAACATATATATTTTTAATAATCATCATATCTTTATATTTAATCCAAATTTGGTGACTCTTTTATTATATAAATTAAAAAAACAGATTCAAAAATAAAAAGGCACGACTGTTCACCTCCATTTATTAATACTGGTGACTTTTTGATTATTGTGGAAAGTTGTGACTTGATAAGTTCTTTTCAGTGATCATTTTTTTTGAGTTGTGGCAACAGATTATATATCTGTTGCATCAGATAACCCATCTGTGACAACAAATATACCATTTATTGCAACAAATCTATGATCTATTGCATCAGATAATATATCTGTTGCAACATATATTTTTTTAATAATCATCGTATCTTTATCTTTAATCCAAATTTGATGACTTTTTTATTATTATATAAATTAATAAAACAGATTCAAAAATAAAAAGGTGCAACTGTTCAGCTCCATTTACTAATATTGGTGGCTTTTTGATTACTGTGGAAAGTTGTGACTTGATAAGTTCTTTTTAGTGACCATTTTTTTAAGTTGTGGCAACAGATTATATATTTGTTGCATTAGATAATCCATCTGTGACAACAGATATACCATTTGTTGTAATAAATCTACGATTTGTTGCAACAGATAATATATCTATTGCAATATATATCTTTTTAATAATCATCATATCTTTATCTTTAATCCAAATTTGGTGACTTTTTTATTATATAAATTAAAAAAACAGATTCAAAAACAGAAAGGCGCGATTGTTCACCTTCATTTATTACTAGTGACTTTTTGATTACTGTGGAAAGTTTTGACTTGATAAGTTCTTTTCAGTGATCATTTTTTTTGAGTTGTGGCAACAGATTATATATCTGTTGCATTAGATAACCCATCTGTGACAACAAATATACCATTTATTGCAACAAATCTATGATCTATTGCATCAGATAATATATCTGTTGCAACATATATTTTTTTAATAATCATCGTATCTTTATCTTTAATCCAAATTTGGTGACTTTTTTATTATATAAATTAAAAAACAGATTCAAAAATAAAAAGGCGCGATTGTTCACCTTCATTTATTAATACTGGTGATTTTTTGATTACTGTGGAAAGTTGTGACTTGATAAGTTCTTTTCAATGACTATTTTTTTGAGTTGTGACAACAAATTATATATCTGTTGCATCAGATAACCCATCTGTGACAACAGATATACCATTTATTGCAACAAATCTACGAACATATATTTTTTTAATAATTATCATAGCTTTATCTTTAATCCAACTTTGATGACTTTTTTATTATTATATAAATTAAAAAAACAGATTCAAAAATAAAAAGGTACAACTGTTCACCTCCATTTATTAATACTAGTGGCTTTTTGATTACTGTGGAAATTGTGACTTGATAAGTTCTTTTTAGTAACCATTTTTTGAGTTACAACAGATAGACCATTTATTGCAATAAATCTACAATCTATTACTTCAGATAATATATCTGTTGTACATATAAGCTATCTTTTTTAATAATCAACATGTCTTTAATTCAAAT
>NW_025874954.1:0-1075 GCF_002878395.1 Capsicum annuum
ACATGGCACACACAGTCTACCCTAGTAGCGTAACACACCATCTCCTACTTGGGAGAAAACTTCTACTTTCTGATCTCTGACTGACTCTTTCATCTTAACCAAACTAGAGTCCTTATCTTGTTTCTCTTTCACTTTGGCAACCAAAGAGGATTCAGAACTATTCTGAACCCATACACTACCTTCAGCTAAATCAACTAACCAAATACCTAATCTAGCCAACTGATAAACCTACTACACTAATTTATTTTTATCATTCTCAATATAAGCAACACTACTCATAGACAGTCTACTAAGGGCATCTGCCACTACGTTGGCCTTTCTCGAATGATGCAAAACACTCATATCATAATTTTTTAGCAACTCTAACCACCTTATTTGATGAAGATTTAAATCTTTCTGCGAGAACACATACTACAAGCTTTTGTGGTCCATGAACAGATCAACATGTACCCCATACAGATAATGCCTTTCAAGGTAAATACAACAGCTGCTAATTCCAGATCATGGGTAGGATAGTTCTTTTCATGAGGTTTAAGCTATTTAGAGGCATAGGCTATGACCTTACCTCTCTGAATCAAAACACAACCTAGACTAACTCTAGAAGCATCACAGTAAACAAAAAACCTATCTAAACTATCTGGTAACGTCAAAACTAGTGCTCAAGTGAGTTGAGTATTTAACTCTTGAAAACTCTTCTCACAAGAATCTGACCACTGAAACTTGACTTTCTTTTGAGTTAATCTAGACATGGGGGACGCAATAGACGAAAACCCTTCAACAACCCATTGGTAATAGCTAGCTAAACCTATGAAACTCCTAATGTCTAATGGAGAGATGGGTCTAGGCTAGTTTTTTACTACTTTGGTCTTTTAAGGATCAACTCTAATGCCATCATCGAAAATTATATGGCCAAGAAAAGGTACTGATCTTAGCCAAAATTCACATTTTCTTAATTTGGCAAACAATTGATGATCTCTAAGAGTTTGCAACATAATTCTGAGATGGTCTACATGGTAATTCTCACTACGAAAATAGACAAGAATATCATCGATGAAGACTATGATGAACATGTTCA
>NW_025874955.1:0-3669 GCF_002878395.1 Capsicum annuum
ATTGCACTGATATTTAGTGTGTAAGGGCCACAGAATAGCAGCATGAGTCGAAGAAGGTAAATGTACATCACCTATTCCCACAAACAAACAGGCACATATCTGTTTTTAACAGATGATACATCTGCTAAAAATTATCAAACATATATATACATCTGTTGTAACTATTGTCTAATCTTTTGCATCAGATATTTTTTCTGTTACAATAGATGAGTCTTATATTGCAATAGATGGATCATCTATTCAAAATTATCATATTGCTCTGATTTACCTATTAGAATTTGTGCCAATTAATAATCCATCTGTTGTAACATAAGAGTATATGTTGCTACAGATGGACAATCTGTTGTATATCTGTAATTAGCATTGACAATTCTGGCTTTCCAGGTAGATGTCACGGCAGAAGCCACTGCTGAAGAGCATAATATCACAGTTTATAATCCATCAACTGCTTCCAAAGAAGCAGAAAAAGTGGAGCCTGTCAGTTCGGGAGAATGGAAGAATTACCCGTTTGAAGGGTTCAACATCTCGGTCGAGGCTAAAAAAAAATTAATGTAGTTGAGCAACGACTATTCAGAATGAATTGCCGATGGTATGTTAAAGCATTATGCCAGCGGATACATAAATCAATTTTAAAAGATATTGATTTATACAATTCTTGTTGTAAGAATGTGACATTAACATATGTAAATCATCATGTAGAAAACATAAGGACGAACACTACAAAGTGAATGAGTTGAGTCTTGGTTTTGATACGCTCGACTTTGTTGTTGCAGATCCCAAAATGAAGAATTGGTTCTATTTGATGTCACAGCCCCAAACATATTGGAATGATGAGGTTTAAATGTCATACATATTACTATTAATTAATAATTTATTTAATTGCATCTGCGTATTAATTTTTTCATCACGTAATTCAAAATGTTTGATAATATGTGCAGCTTATCAATGTCATTTTTTATTACCTCCGATAGAAGACCAAGTAGAAAACACAAGAACAATACAAATACACGACAGACAATTATTTGTACAAATTTTACATCAATAATGTCTATGATAGGTATTGTCAACAACAGTTGAACATTTTCCAAAATAAGGAATGCTTAATCAACATCATTAAAGGTTTTAGCATTCTGACTGGCGTACCTTGATATTTGGTCGATGAAGTGTACATCCTAATCAATTGTAGTGGTGAATTCTATTTGTTTTTGGTTGTTGTCGTTCTAAAAGAGAGGTGCATCTGAGTTTATGACTTGATGTCGTGAAGGAGACATTCCAAGCCTTCGTGTTGATATATACAAACTGGCCAAAATATTGCCTAGTTACCTTGATATGAGTGGATTTTTAGATCAAAAGGTTCGTACTGATTGGTTGATAATCGAAGCATACCGGGATAAAATGGGTAATCCATTTGATGTACAATATGTTGAAAGAGTTACTCAAAAATCCATTGGTAGCCTATAAGTATAAGTGTCATGATTTAGTTTCATTTCATATATTTAACGACGCTTGCATGAACTGCAAGATATGAATTATTTGTTTTTTAAAATGCAGGAATTACAGTCCTTTTGTTGCCGCTTACAAGTACCAAATGATGGACTTGATGCCAGATTACTCTATAAAAGATATGCTGCTCTTTTATGGAAATATGGAGAAGCAAAAGCTCAGAAGCCACACACAAGCGACACAAAAGATCCACGACGACCAAAAACGAATTCCATAATACTGGGTGAAGAACAACTTGTCCATATTGATTAGATATTTTTATCTTGAGTCCATCAATGTAATAAACAATCCTCCTTGGTTTAACTTATTGATTTAGTTTTAGAGTAGATCATTTGTGCCCATAATGATTTTTTTACATTTTATTTATTTTGATGTAATTTCCAAAGTCTTCGATTATTTTATACTTTCTATGAATATAATTTAATCCTTATTTTTGAACATGATAATTGAAATGGGATACTAGATTCAAATATCGCTACAGATAATATATCTGCTGCAACAGACGACATATCTTATTAAATAAATTTAGACATATATTGCAACATGAGATGCAACACGTAGGTCATCTGCTGAAAATTATATAACAGGTCTTCCTACTTTTTTGACTTGCTCCAATAGATTACCGATCAGTTACAACAAATAGATTATATGTCACAACAGATTGTATATCTTTTATGACAGAAAGACTGGGAACATCTGCATAATGCAAAAGATGACCAACCTATTCCAGCTGATAATGAATCTGTCACAATAGGTACTATATCTAACACAACAGATATACTATCTGTTACAAAAGATATATAATTTGTTGCATTACAAAAATTTAACGTTTGCGAGACAGAGAAATTATTGCCACTACATGTAAAGTGAGGTGGTTTGAAATAAAAAATTATTATCGTGTTTGTCTCTATCTTTGTAGACATTCTTCTTTATACACGGCCTCCTACCATTTAGTTAGGTTATATGCTGGAAATTATATCATAGGTCTTTCTACTTTCTTAATTTATTGCAACAGATTATCTATTAGTTTCAATAAATAGATTATATGTTGCTACATATTGTATATCTGTTGCGATAGACAGACCTAGAAACATCTATTAATGCAGCAGACAACCGACCTACCCCAACAGATAATCAATCTGTTACAACAGGTATTATATATATTACAACAGATATACTATCTATTGAATTATAAAATTCAACTATCCACAGACATAAAAATTATTGCCAGTATATATAAAGTGAGGTAGCTTGAAATAAAAATTGTTATCATGTTCGTCTCCTTCTTTGTACACTTTCTTCTTTATAAACATGATCCAACCATTTTGTTAGTACCCCATGAGCCAAGACCCATTGCTTATTTTCCATAATGGTGTCGCACATACCGGTCATTTCTGTGTCGGTCAGCAAACACTCAATGTATACAAGCGAGTACGGCCCGCACGCTGCAACAGTTCTATTTCTCTTGAGCTTGATGTTCTTATTTTGACCTTCAAAATCCCATGATTCCTTCATCAATACTTCAATCGACAAATGATCCATCAACTTACTCTACGTCAGCAACTTGGGCAACAACTTTAAGAGTGGCTACATGTAGGCTAACAACTTATCCTCACTGAATACAGTTAAGATGCATTCATAAAACTTAATATTTCCCTCGTAGAGTAGTATCTCCATAGTGAGAAAATGTTTGATATCCACGTTTATGACTACAAGGATTCTCTTTGCCTTGGTCCAGCTCTTGTCGTGTGGATATGTCTTCTTCCTTCTAACATATTTAATCACTTCTTCATCCTATTAGAATGTAGAAACTAACTAATCAAGTCCCGGGCCATTGGAATCTATTTGCTTATGGAGATCAGCATACCTATCCCTGAAATTATTGTAGAAATTGAGGTCCATTATCCTATCGGTAGCATCATAAGCATCTGGGTACGCTAATTGACTGCCTCTCATGAGGCAGAGAATTTCATTAATATACTGTGATATAAGAAGATAATTAATTTAAATAGGTTAGTTATTGTAATGAATAAAAACACAGTGGAAATAATTCAATGCAAAGGGTTCTCTGAATCAGTTCACAGATTACCCAGCAAACGCAACTCATACAACATATGTGTATTTATGTAGCAATAGAATACCAAGCTGTTGCAACAGATTACACAT
>NW_025874956.1:0-4546 GCF_002878395.1 Capsicum annuum
TGATTCATGTCCTGGCATGATACGTAGGCAACCCTCCAAACGGTTCTATCATAATTTTTTGAAAAATACGCCTAGAAAAGCCAGGATGAAATATAAAGCCTTCCATGATAGGTTGGAAAATGCATATAAAATCATGACATACAACGTGACATTATAATGTGTTAAAAATATAACACTCACCCATTTTACTATTTGGTCTCAGAAAGATAAAGTAGTTGGTGGTTGGTTTGTGGTTTAAACTGGCATCACATCCGTATAACACTAGACACAAAGGAAAGAGAAAGATGACCCGCAAAGAGGGTGTAGGGTCTGACAGTGAGGAAGAGTAAAATCAGTTGATTTCGCAGGAATTAGCATCAATGTAAGAAATTAAGTTATTGAAACAACAGATGGCTGAAATGTACCAAGCTTGGATGAATGGACAAGCCCCGCCTTCTTCAATCCCTAGACTTTCGACTACGAATGATCCAAATCATGTTCAAGATCAAACTAGCGATCCATTATACCCAACTGGATTCGGCCCATATGCTAATGTGACTGGCGTTGCTGGTACTTCTACCATGCGCCCACCAAATCTGTCTGTCATAAATAACCCGTTTTTCACTTCTATAGCACCAGCTACAGCGGGTCTTCAATCGATAACACAGAAGAATATGGGAGAACCAAGCCATGATCTGCTGTATCCTCCTGAAATGACTTTCAAACCTCAAAATTCATATTATCATGCTTATCAACACGATTCTCCTATCGTGATTGAGAAAATTATTAAGAATGAAGAACAAGAGGAGATAGCTAGGAAAGTAAGAAGCTTGGAGCAGAGTATGAGAAGTATGTAAGGATTAGGAGGACCAAAAAGTGTTTCATATAAAGATTTGTGCATGTTTCTGGACATCCATTTGCCTATGGGATTCAAAATGCCCAAGTTTGACAAATATGAAGGGCACGGTAATCCAGTGGTACACTTGAGGCATTATTGTAACCAATTAAGAGGTGTCGGAGGTAAATAAAAATCACTCATAGTTTATTTTGGTGAGAGCCTTTCGAGTCTAGCCTCGGAGTAGTTTGTGGATCAAGACATCAACAAGTGGAATAGTTGGGATGACTTGGATAACGAATTCGTGCAACAATTTAGTACAATATCGATTTGATTCCTGATGAGAAATCCCTGACTAATATGAAGAAGAAGAACAATGAAAATTTCAGGGAGTATGCGATTAGATGGCATGAACAAGCTGCTAGGGTAAAACCGCCTATAAAAGAAAGCAAGATAGTGGAGGTGTTTATTCAAGCACAGGATAAAACATATTATCAACACTTGTTACCTACATTAGGCAAACCATTTATTGAGGTTCTCAAAATGGGTGAGATTATAGAGGATGGAATTAAGTCCGGTCGCATTGTGAGTTTTGTAACATTAAAAGCAACTACTCAAGCAATTCAAAAGGGTTCAGGAAGTGATGGGAAGAAGAATAATGAGGAAGATGCATCTACTATTGTAGTTGGACAACGAGAACGATCAAGAAGACCATGTCATCGTCGCTCTCGGGCCAACCCCACGTTCATACCCAAGATCCACATAATCACTCTCTAAGTCCATTATATTCCAGTCCCCCACCTTCATATCCAGTGTATAATGCACAACCACATGTTCAACCCCCATCTTACCCACAATGGCATACACCAACTCCTCATAGTCATCCTTCAATTCCACAAATATACCAAAGCCCTTCTAGGCTCGATTTTCGATCCAAACCAAATAATGAAATGAGGCAGAAGTCGGGAGATAGCTTCACACCAATTAGAGAGTCATATGTCAGTTTATTTCAGAGATTGATACAGAAGGGCATGATTACTCCTCTCCTTGGTCACACTCTTAATCCTCGTTCAAGAAATTTTGATCATAATGCACGATGTGCGTATCATTCTGATGCTCAAGGTCATAGTATTAAAGATTGTCAAGATTTAAAAAAAAAAATTGAAAAGATGATTCAAAATAGATCAATTATGGTACAGAATATTGACAGTGAGGAAAGCTCTAGCCATGCTGGTATGCAAATTGGTGGCTAAGAGGTCAAGCTCAGCAATTGTGAAGTCACTCTTCTTCCCTTACTTGGAAGGATTGTTGGTAGTTTGTTTTATTTTTCTTTCTATTTTTTCGAATTATTTTAGGATTGTACTTTGAAATCTATCTTGTTTTGTTTGTCTGTCATTTTCGTTTAAACCCTTCTATCTTTTCTTTTTAATGAAATGTGGTGTCCTTGTTTTTTGCCTTGTTTTTTTTTAAGTTGTTTGTTTATCATCTTTACAATACATTTTATGTTGATTCTAGTGTTATGACATGCCTGCAAAATTTTCAGTCGGATCTTAAAATCCATCTTAATCATGAAATATTGAATCGGAGAGCTAAAGTTATAAAAAGAGAGCATCTGAGAAAATAAGTAAAATGTTAAGGTGTTTGAGGATATAGTTACAACCTCACTTGAATATATTGAGGCAATCACTTTGCGAATAAAAAATGACTTGATCTTCAATGAGAAAGTTCAACTCAAGCATTTTTGAATGAGATCAACTAGAGGATATATAGTTTTTATTGTCAGAAGAAGCAAAAGGAAGTTAGCTAAAAAAAGAGTCATCTGTTGTGAGGAAAGTACAATACAAGTAGACCTGTATGGTTTACAAGTTTAAAAGAAGTGACACAAGTGTTTATGCTTAGTCACTATCAATATTGAAAAGATGTGTATGATCTTCATATTCCATTCCTAGATTGGATGTTATGTACTTACATTTTTTAAGGATTGATATGACGAAGACATTTCATTCTGCTATCCAAATGTTGTGTAATCCTTTGTTATCCATTTTGAGCTTTTGTTTTATTTCTTTTATATTCCTCTTTTGGAATCAAAATAGAGTCTGAAAAAAAAATTCAAAAAAAAAAGTGTCAAGAAAAAGAATAGAGTCAAAAAAGTGTCAAGAAAAAATGGAGTCGAAAAAAATATCTCTCTCTTTCTCTCAAAAAAAGAAAAAGAAAAAGAGAGAAAAGTCAAGAAAACAAAAAGAAGAAAGAAAATCAAGCATAAGAACAAGATGTCTGAACTACGTTTGACCTGATTGTTGGTATGACAAAATACGTAGGCAATCCTACTCTGGGGTTCGATCTAACCAAAATAAAATTTAAATTACCCAGAATAAAATGAAATTGGGGTAAAGTTTATTTTCTTACAAGAGTCGATTCCAAAAGTTGTATGTTTCACCCAATATTATGTAAATTTTTTAGCCTCATGTCTCCCTTTCTTTCTAACCTTTTCCAAAAACCAAGTTACAATCAAAGAAAGACCTTCAGATCGATCTTTGAGAATGTCAAGGCTAAACATGTTATGGGTGCATGATGTTTCGTATGTTGGGCATTATTTTTCAAAAAAAAAATGATGAAAAAAAGAATGAGTAAAAATGAGAGTCTTATTGGTGAAAACCCTTTTGGGCACCATAAGGCGACAGTGAGTTGAGAAATAAATAAAAAGGATATAGGCATTGGCAAAAATTCATTGAGGTGCCACTAACCAAAGGAGGATTGTGATCTAGAGGGAGCATATTCAAGATTGATTCCATTTCAAACTCAATAAGTGGACAAGAGTTGTAATAATTAGTTTGGGTAGATCAAGTTGTTTAATTCAAAATGTATGTCATGATTGCTAGAATCGGCTACAACACCCAAGTAAGTTTTCTTCTATCATTTTTTTTTTTAAAAAATGCCTATTTTTTTTCCTTTTCTTTTTATTTTTCTATTTTTGATTTTTTGATATCTTTATCATCAAATAAAAATTATTGTCATTTTTCTTGTGTCTCTGAGTTGAGTCTGTGTCATAACAAGTGGAAAAAGATTTCAAAACTGGCTACTAGCTTCTTCAATTACACAAAGCAAGACGAAAAGCCAACACATGAAAGAGACATGATTGTGAACCAAAATAAGGCATGTAGAAAGTTTTGTAAACAGACGAGTATGGGAACTCATGAAAATACTAAGGTTCAAAGGGTTTATTTGAGGAGCATGGCAAAGCAGAGATACTGTGTTTGTTTCAGAGTCACTTCTAATAATCTGAGTTTGAGTCAATGATGTAGCAAGTCGGTGATGGATGTTAATGGTTGGAAGCAAGGTTAAATATGACGAGGGCAAGAGTGATTGCCACGAAAGCTAAAGCCACAAACCTTCCACTATGTTTTTGAACTCACAAGTTTTCTTTGATGAAACAGGAAACATGTTACTTTCAAATCAAGAACTTCAGGGTATAAATATCAAGGGCTGCAATGCCTCATTTCCACAAATGCAAGAAGCAATGTTGTTACACCGGTTTGATATTAAATTATGATAAAAATTTATCATCATATATCCCTCAAAGGTATACTTCTTTGTCCAGGTATTTCAGTTTGAATTGCAAGATGATATATTTCTTAAATTGAACCTTGATTCCTAGAAGACGAACCTTTTAGTCGAGTCACTCCTCGTGATTCCTATAAGACGTACCTTTTAGTCGAGTCATCCCCTTGATTC
>NW_025874957.1:0-1248 GCF_002878395.1 Capsicum annuum
TCCAAGCCCTAATTTCGGTTTTGGGTGCCTCAAGGAAAGAGGACTTGTGTTTCTTTGTCTTGTAAGACTTACAAATTCATTCATAAACTAAGTGAATAAACCCTAACATGTTTATTATATATTACAAAATAAATAGAAGTTAAAATAACCAAAAAGGCCCTTCAAGAATGGGCTGCCCCTCTAGTGTATAGAGAGGGTTGTTTTGGTGTATATTTGGGCCTTTAATTACACTTCCCTTGCACATACACTTGGTCGCTTTCAATGCATACCCACATAAGTCTATTTCCATGATTATTCTTGTATCACCCTCTCCATCTTGAGAAGAATTTGCCCACAAATTCACGACTTCACTTCGTTCAATTGGCCACTTCAAAAAAAATACTCAAAACAGTCCGCAAAACATAAAGAACCCGAGAGCTCAATATGAACAAGTCTCGGCCAATATATTTATTTTGAACCTCGGCTTCCTCTCCATCTTGAGACTTGGATTCAATCTTATCTGACTCAAGTCTCCTTTCATCATATAAGCATCATCGTAGACTTCATATACTTCGTGTCCCTTTCTTCCATACTCCTCTATATGGACATATCGGTTTTGGGGAAGTGGAGTTTTGGTTGAGAGGGCCATTTTGGTAATGTGGAGATTCGGTTGTGGAGCTTGGATGGAATGGAATAGGCCTGCAAGTCCTTCTTATGGGACTTTATCAACTTGCGGGAGAAGTGATCTACCTTGTTCTCGGTTTTGAGGGTAATTAGTAACTTGGCTCATGGTATTTTATGGTGAACTTGGAGGGTTGAATTTTGCAGGTAAAGTCTCGGGGGCAATGGTGATAGAAGGGCTTTGGTCATGACCACTTAAGGAAATATGGAGTCGAGGAGTAGAAGCACGAGAGTTCCTTCGACTCTCCATTCGTTTCAACCTCTCATTCATGGTAGACATCTCTCCTTGGATTGAGGACATAGTCATGAGCATACTTTCCATTCCTCGGTTGTTAGTTTCAAGTCTTTCCAATATAGCTCCAAGAGCATTGTTGTCCATTGTATCCAAGAAGTTACCTACAAAACAATAAACAAGTTAGTTGTTCAAAAAATGGTCCTCACACTCTCTCTTTAATCCTTGTCCCTCGGATTTTCTCACTTTTGATCTCACAATTGTTGTAAGTTTGCTTGTAATCCGTAAAATGTTGAGAGGTGAACCGAGTGTGTACAAAGCTGAGTGTATTGAGTGTGTACAATGACTCAAAAGAA
>NW_025874958.1:0-4326 GCF_002878395.1 Capsicum annuum
GCTGTAAAATCTGAGAATGCATGAGCAAGCATATAACATGATACTGGAATAGTTTGTAAATGGAAATACTAAAATTTGAGTACTGATTTAATTGATAAATTGTATGCTATTGTCAAGAAAACCTAAACCGACTTTTGAACTGAGACTGTGGGAGCTATCATCTAATTGACATGCCCTAATATGAGCTAATTGGGGTCCAACCTGTGACCCCAGTTGGAATGGTGTCAATTCTGTGCCACGGGTACTAACACTGGCTATGTGGATCGGCTAAAGTGAAGTCCCAAAGGACTAAAGAGTCACCCTCTACTGGCAGGTGCTTTAGTAAGATATATGTCAACCCTCAACTGGCAGGTTAACATCTCAACCTACGTTGGCTACGTAGTTCTAGAACGTAGGGACTGCTACTAAAGGTCATACCCTCAACTGGCAGGTGATCCCCATCTATGGGTTTTCTTGGTGCTAAAACTGTGAATGATTTTTGCTTCCAGACCTATTCTGACCATAATCAAACTTCCCTGTTCTAGCCCTCTTATTTACTCTCTCTCTCTTTCCTTCATCTTCTCTACCTCAATCTGCTGAGCATGCATCATTAATCTAGGAATATCCATATCTCTAATGAGCATAGTAGTCTTACACTCCTTAACTACCAACCCAGATACACCAGTCAAAAACTTTCTCATGCATAAACTAGGGTTATCCATCTGTTCAAGGCATACTTAGACAACTGGTTGAACTTGAGGCAATACTCCTACACTGTCATTGAGCCTTTCCTCAGGTTTATGAACTCTTCTATCTTATCTTCCCTCATCTCACATAGGAAGAACTTGTCTAAGAACACACCCTAAAATATTTCCAAGTCATGAGAGTTGTATTATCCCCTCTACTTTTCTTCCACATCACTACCCAATCATAAGCAAGGTCCTTCAACCTATAAGATGCCAATTCTATACTCTCCTCTTCAGAAATATGTATAATTTGGGTGATCTTCTTCACCTCATCTAGATACAATTGTGTGTCCTTACCTGCCTTCGACCTAAAGAATTCTAGTGGGTTCATTATCATAAAATCTTAAATTCTAGCTACGGCTAAGTCACCATCTTGATGAAGTGGGGCTACATCCTGACAGTTGCCCTAAATATTAGTTGTCACAGCTTGGCCGTGCCTGAAAGACATCCTGAAACTCTATATGTGACACATTCTCGTTCAAAGGATCTGCGGGCTGAGGTGGCTGATTATAGTTTATGTGGGCATTAGCTCTTCAAGGAGGCATTTTCAACTATCACGTAAAAGTACGAGTTAGAGGTAGATAGAGACACTGAATGCACGATAGATCATGAAAGAAGAGATGATTTCCTAAAATGATCCATAGCCTCTTGCTCATAAATATGGCGCACTTCACACCTATGATTAAGACTCTACGTAGTACGGCTTTTCTAACTCAGTAAGACTCTATAAACCTTAGACTCTGATACAAAGCTTGTAACGCCTCAAAATCTGAGCTCCCAGGATACCACACGGTGCTCCGAACTATAAGTAGTCCTGAGCAAACCCTGACTGCCTTTTACTAAGTTTGGATCTCAAAATAGGAGATATGAATGTAAAATCATAATATATATGGAATTTTATCTGAAACATACTAAAAGTTTTGGTAAAACAATAGTGAAGGATTCTGAATACTAAATCAAATGTTTAAAATTAAATCTAGTAGTTCGATAAGCCTCTACTAACTGAATCTACAGAGTCACTAGGACAGGCCCCAGCTAACTTAAATTGTATGAAATGAATACGGAAACATCTATTAATAAACTGAAAATATGAACAGCTAAGTCCCCCGAACTATGAGGACTTACCAACGGCAGAGATGTAGATGAGATGCTCAGAAATCACTTGCACTGTTGTGGCTAAGCACCTAAACCTACATTATGAGAAAATATAGCACATAGACATATATGTGGATCAGTACTTTGATGATATACTGAGTATATAGGGATGAATGCAATAAGTGAGAAATATCACCACAAGTTATAAAATCATGCATGCTAAATGTAAATAACTCACATAGCCTTGAGTAAATCTGAAATCTGAAGATTATAAATCATCAATAATAAAGCATATACTAGAAATTTTGTGAGCCATAACATTTAGTTCTAAAATATGCATCATGTTCTTTTAATCTCAAATTATATAGGTTAAGTGAAATTTGAAAACTTATTCTGAAAATCTTTACTGTTAGGGAAATACTTTTTCAAAAGCTTATCTGTAAGGGAAATTCTCTTAACTGACATAAACCATATGAGCTACATGGATTCCAACGTCTTGACCTCCTAAGAAAGAAACCTCACGTTTGGGAGAGGTGTCATACTCTTGCTAGAGAGTATAACCTAATCCATGTGATCGATCACAAGCTAAATCTGTCATCTATATAGAAATGGGAATAATCTGATAATCTGTACCTATGTTGGCTCCGTAGTTCTATGGAAGATAGGGAACACTAATCCGACACTTCTCGCTCAGTGCTAAATACTACTCCCTCTTAAATCTGTATGCTCAAACCATTGGAAATCCATTTTTAAAACTAGCATAAGGGTTCATATGGAAAACCAATTATGCATTTATATAAGTAAATCTGTAAATAAAGCTAATATGATTTCTGTAAAATGTTATAATCTGTAAAGTGGTTTCCAAATCTAAACCAGTGATCGAAAGATCAAAGTTTTACTGAAAAACAATAAATAATCTGCTCATAAGATGCTTAAAGCATCATCTTTCTTGAAGTAATAATACTAAATATTGGGATAAATAACTAATGTGTCAATCTCATGTTAAATCTACTATAATAATCATATTTGATAATGTAAATATGGATAAGACAACTTAAAATCTGAAAATTTCAGCAATATGCATGAAAATATGAACATAATCATGGAATTCAACTTTTAAATCATTGGAAATATCATAAACTTGAAAATAACAATAATGGGTGTAAACCCTAACTTGAATTTCATGAGAAATAATATAAAATTCAGTAAGTTTAAATCTAAAATAAATTTTGGGCACAAGGACGAAAGGATTGTCCTTGTTCATAACCCCACATACCTTAATTGATGATATTTGATGAAAAGCTTGAATCTTGGATTCCTATAAATGCTTTGAAGATAAATTCTTAGAGTTCTTGTATTGGGGATCTTCAATCTTGAATTTCTTTGGAGAAATAATGGAGGAATTTGAATTTCTTCGGGAGAAAGTTTGTTGAGCTAGGGTTTTGCTTGAGATGAAAAGTGGATGTAAAGTGCTTTGAAGGGGTTTAATTTATTGTTTAAGACGGATTGGGGCTGAGTAAGTTACCAAAATATTCCTTTTATCTTTTAGATGGAACTGAAAAAATGAACTTTTTTTTGCGAACTGGGTGGCCACCGCGATGTGCCTCTATCATGGTGGCTCACTGGAAAATGGACGAATGAGAACTGGGATTTCACCGTGATGCACCACCATCGCAGAGCCCTTTAGTTTGCCATTTTGACCACAGGTGCGACGCGTCAGTATCGCAAAGTCCCACTGAAAATTGACAATCGAAAAATTGGCCTTCTCCGTAACGCGCCAATATCGTGGAGGTTCACTGAAATTTGACAATCATTATTTAAACCTTCTCCGCGATGTGCTAATGACCAAAATGACAGTGTTTTACGACTGAAACTTAAAATAGACATAACTTTTTACTCGGTTATCGAATTTTGGTGAATCTTATATCGATGGAAAGCTTATTCAATTTTTCATACAATGGAAAATCTAAATCTGGAAAATTCCACATGAAATAAATATTCTTCATTTTGGAAGCTATCCCCTAACATTCTAAGAATGAATCTAAGCTAGGAAATCACGGGGTCTTTAACACTTAGCTAAATTTTCAGGTTCTAAGCCTCTTGTACATGCACTTTGGGCTGAACTGAGTTAAGAATAATACGGGCATTACACTCCCACCGAAGGTAGTGGCCATGTTGGCCGGCGATCAGTAGACTTGTAGATTTTAGGGTTTAGGGTTAGAATTTTGAGAGAGTTTTTTAGAAAATTTGAATGTGAGGTTGAAACTCCTAAAAAGGTTTAAAATATTATACTTAAAACAAGAAAAATAAGCATATGATTCTCTTGATGCAAGAAAGGTAATAAACACAAAATAAAAAGTTAAACATAGTTGAATACGAAAAAGCTTTTTGTAATAAGATTAAAACTTTAAGATAATCTAGATAATCTATCTTTTAAAATTGGTTTTATTATAATATTTTGTAGTTGTTTGTTTTAGCCTTAGTAGTTCTTGCATATTTTTATTAA
>NW_025874959.1:0-1554 GCF_002878395.1 Capsicum annuum
GAGTGTTGGATCTCAAGGAGTTATGCATTTGGGAGAGGAAGAGAAACCTGAAGTCCAAGTGAACAAGGAAGAAGTGACTAAAGCCATAGAAGAAGTGATGGAGAAAGAGAAAGAAGGAAATGATAGGAGAAAAAAAGCCAAAGAACTTGGACAAATTGCTAAAAAGACACTAGAAAGTGATGGATCTTCTCATCTCAGTTTAACACTTCTAATCAAAGAAATACAAGAATTCCAACTCAACAAATCTTTTCCGGGTATTACTAATTAGTGCAGACTTAAGTGCATATATAGATTCTTAAAACTATTCCAGCTATACGTGTATAAATAAATTTATATAATTCGAACAAAAACCAATTGAATACGGTTGGTTATATGCCCTGATGAATGACAACATCCGCCCCTGTAGACTGGTAGAGTGGTAGTCACTTAAAAGTTTAAGGCAGACCCGTAAGTTGATGCAGAGATACTGAAAATTATTCCCATTATATTCCAGCCCAGGGGCGAGCTAGCGTATACCCCCTAGGTTAAGATTATCTTTATTATATATATACAGTAGATCTAGCAAGTTTGATTGTGCATTTTTGAACCCCGTAATGAAAATCTTGATTCCACCGCTGTAATCCGGCCGCTTGAAAACATAAGAACTAGGATCCATCTATGAATTATAGAGGCCAGTTTCAATTGTCAAAAGGCTATGATGATCATGTGACAGAGGACCTATCAGGATGAATAGTGTGCAACAATGCTGTGAGGGTTAAGATAATGCAGTTCCATGTCGGTGAACAAGGGCATGTTTTGCTCTATAATCCCGGCCCCGAATCCTGTTCCAGCAATACTTTTTCTAATGGGTTCAATGAAATTAAATTCACCAACATAAAAGTTTTTAATTGATTGAAAGTTAAGTGTGTCAAGTTGACTATGTATATGAGGGTATTTATAATTTAAAAATTCTACAATTGTTCGTTTAATCCAAAAGCAGCAACATAAAAAAGGATGCAAGAAGAATCAAAGGCATCCTCAATAAATATCTCCTTAACAAAATTGGATCTACAACAGATTTTCATAATAAGACGATTTCGTTATCATAATGGTTCCCTTCTCTAATATTATTCTTAAAGAAAAACTTGTTGAATGGTGAAGAGAAAAAGAAAAAAAAAAACAGCATATTTGATTGAAAATGGTGAAGAACAAAGGGTGTATTTGGGGTGAAAGAAAGAGTTAATTCCTCATATTACAGGAAATTGCATGCTATATACACGTGGTTTTAAATATTTGACCCCAATAAAAAAATGTCATAAAGAATAATCTTTCTTACTTTTTAAGTATAGTACAAATATCATTTTACCACTCTACACCTTAAATATATTTTTAAAATTTTCCATATTTATTTATCTCTCAAATTTTATTTTTTATTATTTTCACTTTTTATTTTTTTCTTTAATTTTATTATTTTCATTTTTTATTTTTTCTTTAATTTTATTTTCATGTTTTAATTCATTTGTTTCAAACTTTATTTTTTTCTGTTTTTTTTCTCAAGCATTATCTATTTTTTTT
>NW_025874960.1:0-1594 GCF_002878395.1 Capsicum annuum
CTAGTCTAATCAATATATCGCAATTTTCCGATCTTCCTCTTGGCATGGAATTAAAAAGATGATAAGTTTGAGAAAGATCATAATTCATTAGCTGTTAAACCATATATGTAGGCTATATGTGTCATGAACTAAGACAGATGAATTTCTTTTACTTAATTTGAAGAAACAATATATTGATGGTAGTACCATCAAGGGTAAGTATAAGAAATTCATCTGTCTTAGTTCATGACACACATAGCTACATATACGGTTTAACAGCTAACAAATTATGATCTTTCTCAAACTTGTCACCTTCTTAATGTCATGCCAAGAGGAAGATCGGAAAATCAAGAGATATTGATTACACTAGGGAGTTTGCTGCATCCCAGAGATGGAGACGGCGGAACAACTGATAACGATCATCAATAAAGAATCTAATATGAGTTTACGTTACAACGGAGAACTATTGAATTGTCCTTGAACAACTTATAATTGACAAACAGATCATCCACGCAGTCATGACATTTTCAAACACTAACAAAAATTGACATTGGTATTCTGGTTCAAAATGCATGTTAAGTCGATGTATAAGAACATAAACTTCTTAAGTGAGCTCACATGTGTTATCAAGATCAAATATAAAATATTCTAAAATATGAACGTAACGTATTTGAAACCAATACAACGAACCTGCTTCTAAAGGTTCTAGCACCGTAAGCTTAATCTTTTTAAGGGTACGGGGATTTGGTTCCATCTCCACAATTTGATCGATAGGGCATTGCTCTTGCGATCTCTCCGGACTAAAGGACAGCACCGCAGGTGATATGTTATGTGCCTATATTTGGGACAAAAGAGTGACATCATAACGGAGACATTGTAATTTATAAAATAAGGACCAAACGATGCATAGTAAGAGAGCTAACTGGCACAACATATGGGACTTGAGCTACCACATTGTCCATAGTTTGTACAGCCTAAGAATTTTAAAAAAAACCGTTGATTTAGATTATAGTAGTCTCAATAAAAAAAAGATAAATTTAACTTATAAATCTTCCAGTGGTACCGGCATTTAGTCCTGAGAGATTTCAAGAGTAATGCCATTCAAGGACGGATGACGGTGAAGTGACATCTAATTTAAGATTTCTTGAGATTCGTCGCAGTCAGAAGGCACGATTTGTTACCAATTCTAGGTAACATCTTGATGTATTTTATAGTGTTTACTTGTTAACTTAACTTCATGTTATATTATGCTGCTTTGTTCTGAACAAAATAATGTTTCCATTGGGTTTTGTGCGACACAATTATGACTGTACAATTGAATTTATCCTATTCTCTGCATTAATTTCCTTAGATCACTAGTTGTTTCTGTGATATTGAATTAGTGAAAGCATCAATTTGGTTGTTGAAGTTCTGATGAGAAGATATATAACTAGTTTTGATTTTCATGTGTCATACAGCTGCTTGATGGAGCAGATTCCTAGCATGCGTCGACAGAGGGAGGCGACAGACAGTATGTTCACATTTTTGAGACCACAACATTTTGCTTTTTTAAGTTGTGACATATCTGACAAGGTTTGATTCTTTCCAGGATGAGGGAGCGGAACTTGGTATTTAC
>NW_025874961.1:0-5380 GCF_002878395.1 Capsicum annuum
TTCTTTAAACTATTAGTAATGTGGCTTATTAGTTGTCCTTACCCCCAGATTTATCAACTTTTTATCTATTTTATCATGTTTTCATGCTTCGGGATTATATTTTAGATGAGTCTCTTCTCATTTGCTGAGATTCAGTCTAGTTAGATGAGCGGTTGTCTTTTATTGAGTAGCCTGTTTCCATTCTAGAAGGGATATTAGATGGTTGATTTCTAGAGCTATTCTTATAGTTAAGGTATAGTGGAGGCATTACCCTATAGATGAGGCTACTTAAGAGGTTGAGCTTGATATACATAGTAGTTATTCCTAATTTTTGTAGATTTGGGTATTTTTATTGCCCTTTCTTTGAGGACAAACTAGATTCATAGTGGTGGATTATGTAATGACCTAACTTTTGGTGATTTGTGTGAAATATTTATTTCAATGTGATTTGACAATTTTACTCTTTTTCATGGTTGCATTGTAGTATTTTTGGGTTGTGGGTATGATTGGTATGCTTCCAATGCATTTTGATGTAATTTATGCGAGTTTTAATTATTTGGTAGCTTAAAATGTCTTATAGTTGATTTTGATCAATATTTATTGATTTATGCATCATACGGCAAAACAAAATGCACAAACAGATCTAGAACATCGATTTTAGGTTGGTAAGATGATTGGTGTGACTTTACGGTTTTTATATCTCATTTCGATCCTCTGTTTGAAAAGTGGTAAAAATAGGTCTGAGGTGTTAATTTTGTGTAAACAATATTTTTTTGAAAATCTAATATCTCCATTGAGTTTGGAGCATCGAATTTAGTAGGATAGCATAGTTTGTTTGCGTACTTGGGACTTCGAATAAATCCTTAGAGGTCTGCGGAGACTTAGAATTTCAAGTCTTCACAGCTGGTGCAACTGCTAAAGGACCACTTTGTCCGCTTTAGCGGCGTGCACTAAAACTCCATTTAGTTGCTTTAGCAGCTGGCTACTAGCTGGGAAAGGGAACTTTAGTGTCTTTAATTCGCTTTAGCGGAAGGCGCTAAAGTAGCCCTTTCCTGTTTTAACGGACTAGCACGCTAAGCGGGTACCCTAAAGCCTTACTTGACCGCTTTAGTGACACCTGGGTATAAATAATCTTTTTTTCTCAATTTTCTTCACCATTTTCAAGACTTGGAGCTTAGGAATAGAGTTTTTGGTCATTTGCTTTCATTTTTACCATTAAAATTTCTAAAGAATCACACCTAAAAAGAAAAAATTTCTACCATTAAAATCATACTTAAAAGAATCAAATACTTCCTCTCTAATGTGTTACTATTTACAGGAAGCAAAAAATGTTACTTAGATTTTCTTATATGAATCGTTGATGACTTTTATACCAAATCAATACAATATATATACCACATAAATACACCTTTTACAGAGAAAATCTGTGCAAGTATATACAATAATTGCAACTAAAGATTGTATAGAATGTATTGAAATTATGTAATTATCATATAGAATGGGTATATAAACTGTAAAGTTATTGTACAAAATATATTTTTCATGGAGTATACAAATTATATCATTGTTATATAAAAATATAAAAAATAAAAAAAATAGCATCATCAACTAGCTAGAAAAGAATAACTACAAACTTATATTTGATTGTTTAAACAATAAATAGAAAATTATTTTTTTTTACCAAACCGGCAGGAAAAATGAAACTAAAAAAGCTAAAAACAAAAAAGGAAAAGAAAAGAAGTAAAATGACAACTATAAAAAATGAAAAAAAAAAAAGCGAAAGAAGCTTACCAAAGTTTGTCGCTATTTGGTCAACAAATGTGGCTATAAATTGGAAATTAAATATTTCGCTATTATTTTAGATTAGTTTCAATCAAGTTAAGCGCGTGGAATGACTATTACCGAGTTTTTAGTTTTAGGGACTATTTTTCTTGTCCTATATTTAAGTATATATTAGATTAAGATTCTAAGATTATCTATCATTTCAAATTGGTTAAATACTTTATTATAATATTTTTTAGTTGTTTATTTTAGTCTCATTGATGCTTCTATATTTTCACTAAGAAATTGTATATATTTTATATCTATTTTCCAAAATTCTAAATATACATAATTTATCATAGTTAGTGTGTGGGTTTGATATGTAAGTATTTATAAGAGTAGTTCGGTAGGTGTGGTATATAATTAATTCTAGTCATAAAATATCTATCAAATATTTTTTTCAATATGATTTTTCTTATATCTACTATTTCTATATCCTTAAGTACATATAAAACGAGTATTTTAAATTTATCTACCATTTCGTCAAATAAATAATCATTCATTTTTCATAAAATTGCTATTTTCAAAATATTCCCTTCAATCATACACATAACAAAATATGATCACTTTAGATTGCTATATACTAGATTATTCTTAAATAACATATTTTTCGGTCACTATTAGCATGGTAATCTGGATACTTTTCCCTTAAACAGCGTCTCTACTCTGGTTACTCCCCTATCACGGTTTTTTTGCCTCACCGGTTTTACCTTTAGGATGGCAAAGTTCTTAGGAATTTTTTTCCTTTTCCACTTTGATAATAAACTTCTTAACATGCTATTTTTCGAATAATTCTACTATAAATAAACTAACATGAACTTATTTTATCATATCATGATTGTTAGGAATTTATGAATTTAGCTATTCATAATAGTAAATGAATATACCTGTTCTGGTAGGTTTGGTAATTATAAGCTTTGTTCCTTCATAGATTTTTTCCATTAAAATATACCCGTTTTTTAATAAATAAGCAAAAATTTTTTTGTGGACAACAGATTTTGTGCTTCAATGTATGAAGGCTTACCTTCATCTGAGCAAGTGCTCGTTTATTTATATTCTTAGAAATGAAAATGCGTACACTGTTTTTCTTTACATCTGTCAGCTACTTTACAAAAGTAAAAAAAAATGTTTCTGCAAAGTCCTAAAGCTAATGTCTAATCTAATAATGGCTCTACTTGCCAAAAAATCTAATAATGGCACTACTTGCCAAAAAAGACTAAGAAAAGTCAAAAAGCCTAAGGCTAGTTACATGATAATTTACGTAAAGCTATCTAGCTATTTTAAATCTTTCATATTTCTTTTTCTCCTTTAATAACTTGAATTACTTTCTTTGTCTTCTTTCTTTATCCGTAGTTATCTTCTTTTTATTTCTCTATATCTCAATTATTGCTTTATATCTTGCATCTTTCAGCTGTCGCTTTTATCTTCTTTTATTCCAGTTGAACTTCTGGACAATATTATCTTCTCCATTACATTTTGCATATTGATGGTCTGGATATTTATGTCCAATTAACTTACAATATATGGTTAATAATTCTTCCAAAATAAATTTTTCTCTAATGGCTCTGGCGATAGGTTTTTTCTCTGGATTGAGTAAAGTCAAGATCCATTTCCTAACGTCTTCGATATCTTCTTCTCGTAGTTCCTTTGAATTTGAGTATACTATTATATTACCTCTTGAATAATAACTCCATATGGGATTTCTATTGCGATAAGTGTTTGCTAACTCTTGAAGAATCGTGGATAGTCCAATAATTCTCTTATTTGCATAAAAATTTGGTATCTCAATTCTAGGTATTTTTGGTTGTTGAGTAATATCTTCTGGTATAATCATATCTCGTGTCATTCCTATTTTTACAACTTGTATAGGTGATTTAACTTCATCATACAATATCTCTGCTGGTGCTGTGTAAAATTTTATAAAAAATAGGTTACCTTTGGTTATTCTTTTAAAAATATTAAATGACTCATATATTTCTAGTATAGTGGATATTTCATTTCCATCTTTGGTATATATGGTACTAAGTAGTCCATATTCGTAACAGGTTTTAACTAGACTTGGTTTAGTTTTGGGTAAAGCAATTAGCTTATTGTATTCAGTTAGCTTCTGGGTTATGTAATTTGTATGTGGTTCTTGGATGTTTATAGCTCTGGGGTTGGTATTTAAGAAGGTTTTTATTTTGTAAATATTTTTTATGTATGTTCGGGCTGTATAGTTGTAGGTCTTTTTGTCTTGGTTTAAACTATCTCGGTATGTGGTAATTTGTGGGGGTATGAACATAGGATCTTTTGGTGTATTTAGAATAAATGTTTTATCAAATAGCCTGTTTAGGTTCATATTTGTGTTTTTCCTAACTCCTTTGTTGTACCTACAGAAGTAGATTGATAAACGTTATGGGTTTTATGGAGTATCCCAACGTCTCCTTCTAGCTCTGGAATTTTAAAGTCTTTGGATTAACATAGCTATGCACACTGCTGAGTTAGCTGATTGTAGCTTCAGACTTCAATTTAACTTCATTAGTCTTTAGTTTTTCTATTTCATTACCGATACTGTCCACTTTCATTGAAAGCATAGTTAGGGTGTTGAATATCTTTTCTAGAGTATCCTCTTCTATTATATCAGTCTGTGTAGCTTTGTCTTGATATGTAATTTGCAATAACATTTTTGTTAGTACTAATTACTTCAATTGTAAATGTGAAATTTAATATATTCAAGACTAGTCTCCGAATCTCTTTTGTTGTAACTGAATTTTGTATTTTCTTTGTTAGCCACCAACGTACCTGTGTATTATCTGTTCGTACAATAAACTTGTTATATACAATATATGGCTCAAATGCTAATAAACATTTATATAATGAGCATAATTCTTTTCTATTTATTTCCCATTTTATTTCTGTTTCATAAATGTACCTTAGTAGTATCTACAATGGTGTTCTAATTTTTCTTCTTTATATCTATATTTAAGTACTCCTCCATAACTACATTCACTAGCATCTGCTTCCACTATATATATAAATTTTCTATTTTCATCTGGAAACTGTAATTTTGGTAAATCTTTACAAAGTATTTTTATTTTCTGAACTTATTTTTATCTTCTTCGGTATAATTATATTCTACATCCTTTTTAAATTTTTTCTGTAACGGCTTGAGATTTTCTGATAATTTTGGTATATATTCTCTTACTTGGTTTACTAATCTAAAAAATGATTGTAATTTCTTTTTTGTATCTAATTCTCTTTTTGAATTTATTATTTTTTGTACTATATGTTGTTGCATTTTTACTCCACTTTTATCTATTTGTATTCCTAAAAATTCTATTTGATTTTTCATAATTTCAACTTTCTTCTCACCTTAAATTTATTTTTGAATTTTCTACTATATCTGTAAATTGTTCTAATAACTTTAAATGTTTTTCTTTTGTTTTTGTATATAATAGTATATCATCTATGTATACTATACAATTAGGTAATTGTTTAAAATAACTATCCATAAAATTTTGATATCTACCTGGTGTATTTTTATATCCAAATGCTAGTACATTTCACTCATAAAATCCTTGTGGTACCGTAAATGCGGTTA
>NW_025874961.1:5480-7238 GCF_002878395.1 Capsicum annuum
TTTAAACAATTACCTAATTGTATAGTATACATAGATGATATACTATACAATTAGGTAATTGTTTAAAATAACTATCCATAAAATTTTGATATCTACCTGGTGTATTTTTATATCCAAATGCTAGTACATTTCACTCATAAAATCCTTGTGGTACCGTAAATGCGGTTAATTCCTTAGATTCTTCTACTAACTTTAAATGGTAAAATCCTGATTTACAATCAAATTTACTAAAGTAGTTATATCCTTGTATTTGTCTTATTTTTAATATCTTATTTGGTATTGGGTAATTATATGTCATAGTTTTTGCATTTAAATTTCTATAATCAAAAACCATTCTGCTTTTTCCTCTTTCTTGTTCACTATGTTTATTTACTATAAATACTGGGCTATTATGTTTACTATTACTTTTTTGTATGCATTGTTTTTCTAATAATTCTTCTATGTGCAATTTAAATTCTTTTAAATCGTCAAAATTATATGTTAATGATTTTTGAGTTATTATGCTATTTTGATCTATTAATTCAATTTTTATAGTGGTTTTATGTTTTTCCCATCCTTTTAATGGATCTTCACTATATAATTGTTCTAATTTTTTCTTAATTATTTCAATCTTACTTATTGAAAATATAGTTATTTCTTTTTTATTTATTGAAAATACGACCAATTCTATTGTATTTTCAGTATTTTTTATATTTTCTAATTTTTGTATAATTTTTTCACTTCCTTCTATCCAATCAGTTTCCCTTCTTATTTTATTAGTAACTCTTTTTGCTCTTACTTTCTGTTTACATGGTGTTGTAAACCACCAATCCGTTCTAGTTATTATATGTGGGTATAATTTATCTAAAAATGACATTCCTAAAAATATATCTTTTGATGTTAGCTCATAATTATAGATTTCTTCTATTGTTAATATTTTATCCCATACTTGTGTTTTTACATTCTTAGCTTTATAAGTAATTAAGCTTCTTTCGTTATTAAATCCTTTAACAATTATTGGTGTCTTTAATTTATCCCATTTACTTTTTGATAAACAATTATATCTTCATAAATTAGCTTCTGCTCTTGTATCTATCATAGGCGTATAATATCTACTATAATACCCTTCAACTACTATCTTCATTAATACATATATTTTCATATCACGTTAAAGCTCTTCTTAAGAATAATTTCTCCCTATTATATGTTATAGATAATTGTGTATACTCTATATTATATGGTTTTACTTGTTCCAGCAATTTTATTCCTAATATTATGTCTGCTTTTTGCATTTGTTCCTTTATTTCAAATTCTATTTTTATTTTTCTAACTCCTATTGTTATTTCTTTTGCTGCTATATTTTTAGTGTTTATTAAGCTTCTTAGTAGATCTGGTCATATATTATTGTCAAATTTTATTTCCTCATTTTTTATTAGATATCTTGCTATATAATTTTCTTCTTGTCCTGTATTTAAGAGTATTAAATATTCTTTTTTATTTATTGTTCCTGTTATGTAATATTGGTTTAAATTAGTTGTTGAACTTGTTTCATAACTTGTTCTTTTTGATGAACTTGATGATTCTGGTTTTTCATAAGTTATTATTTTTGTTGTCCTTATTCTATCATTTATTATTTTTAAATTTTCTTCTATATCTATTTCTCTATAACTATAATCATTATTATCAATTGTTTTTACAAATTGTTCGAAAGAACTTTCTATTTGTATTTTATTAATTTTATTTTTCCCGTTATTTTATGTTTTGTTGTTAATACATATA
>NW_025874962.1:0-1025 GCF_002878395.1 Capsicum annuum
ATTTATCAATCTACTTCTGCAGGTACAAGCAAAGGAGTTAGGAGAAACGCAAATATGAACCTAAACAAGCTATTTTATAAACCCTATACACCAAATACATCAAAAGATCCCATGTTTATACCCCCACAAATTATCACATACCGAGATAGTCTAAACCAAGACAAGAAGACTTACAACTACACAGCCCGAACATATATAGAAAATATCTACAATGTACAAACCTTTTTAAATACTAACCCCAGAGATATAAACATCCAAAAACCAGATACAAACTATATAACCCAGAGATTGACCGGATATAATAAGCTAATTGCTTTACCTAAAACCAAACCAAATCTAGTTAAAACTTGCTATGAATATGGACTATTCAGTACTGTATATACCTCTGACGGAAATGAGATATCTACTATACCGAAAATATATGAAGCATTTATCATTTTTAAAAGAATAACCAAAGGTACCCTATTTTTTATAAAAATTTACAGGACACCAGCAGAGATATTATATGATGAAGTTAAAAAACCCATACAAGTTGTAAAGATAGGAATGACACGAGATATGATTATACCAAAAGATATTATTTCACAACCAGAAATACCTAGAATTGAGATACCAAAATTTTATGCGAATAAGAGGATTATCGGACTATCTATAATTTTGCAAGAGCTAGCGAACACATACTGCAATCAAAATCCCATATGGAGTTATTATTCAAGAAATCATGTACTAATATATTCAAATTCAAAAGAATTACGAGAAATAGATATGGAAACTATTAGGCAATGGATTCTGACGTTGCTTAAACCAGAAACGGAACCTATCGCCAGAGCTATCAGAGAAAAATTTATTTCAGAAGAATTATTAACCAGATATTGCAAGACAATTGGACATAAATATTCAGATCATAAATGTTTAAAATGTAATGGAGGAGATAATGATATCCCAGAAGTTCAGCTAGAATAGAAGAAAAATCAACCAAGTAGATAAGAACGCCAGCTGGAAGATACAAGATAAGAAGCAATAAT
>NW_025874963.1:0-1868 GCF_002878395.1 Capsicum annuum
GACGTCGAATACTCAAAGGAGATATACGTTGGGGAAACACTATGGAGGTAACTGGTGAATATCATCACACTCAAGGATATTGGGAATGGGCTGAGGACATCTTGGCAGGAAGTGCACAATCCTTAAAGGTAGAAAAAATATATGATACCGTTTATGCTTCACTGTTTACATAGGATCGAAACTCGAAAATATTACAGGGATTCCTTGAGGCTTGGTGTCCAACTACTAATACATTGCTTATTCAACTGGAGAGTTATCCATATCCCTTTGGGACTTATACAAGATAAAAGGACTGCCCATCAGAGGTCTTCTTTATGAAGAAGTAATGCCTAAATAAATGAAGCTTACAGGTGTTGATGAAAATCATGAGAGAGTTATCCCTTATTCTTATGAATTATTGTTTGTAGCCTTCCAACATCTTCAAGAAGGAGAAGCTTCTAATCCAAGAGTTCCTCTAAGAAAGTGGATAAATTTTTGGTGCAAGAGGATATTAAGATATGAGTCATCTCCACTGAGGAGAGAGAAAAAATTTGCTCATTTAAAGTCAACCCATAGCCCAATTGGGACTATTTCAAATGCAGCGAAATGGTTAAGTTCAGATGATGCTATATTTTCCAAACTTGGAGTGAAATATGAACATAGGACCGAAACATATTTGGCAGCATTTCTATCATATTGGTTGTGCACCTTTGTATTTCCCTCTAAGGATGGATATTTCATTCGCCCGAGAACTTTTAGAGTTACAGCTATGATGGCAGATAAGCAAACTTTCAGTCTTGCAGTTCCAGTCCTATCGAGTATTTATAATAGTCTTAACAGATTCTATAAATCTCTGCAGCTTGAGCAACTCAAAGTATCTTTTCCTATCCATTGTGTATGGTTGGCTTACTTACTATTTTAAGATACACTTTTCACTTTCTAATGGACCATCTATTTCGTTGATGATGGCATATTCTAGCGAAGGTGGAGCAAGGTACTTTGATGGAGAACTTGCCAGAAAGCGTATCCATCAAGAAAATAGTGTCATCTGGACTTCCACTATGCTAAGCAAGTCTGATCCATGTCATTTTTTGGATGATGATAAGGATGACAAATCAGAGATAAGCTACTTCATGAGCCTCTATTTTAGCCTCCTCTCTTTTAGATATAGAGGTTCATTCATACTTGAGCCATACATTCCACACCGGTTTAGCCGCTAGTTTGGGTTTTATTAAGGCCTTCCTGAAATTTTTTAAGATGATATCCACAGTGCTTCACTAGATGAAGGACTTAGCTTTTGTTGAATCTGTGTATCGCATGGTTCTATGTCAAAAGAAAAATTTACTAAAGCCATATCCAACGCGTGAAGATATTCATCCACGAAGTATAAATCTTGGTGGGACAAAGTTCATGGAACCTTTCTCGAAGTTAACCTGCAATCTTTGGTGAATGCCACAGGTTTTATTATCGATACTCCTCAAGAACAAGGTAAGGAGGTCCCAAAAATGGTTAAGCCTCCTATTTTGAAATATAAGGTCAAGGGACTCCTATATACAGAAACTCAGAAAAAAGAGCCACCTGTCCGGGCTCAATAGGCTCTCAACAAACGGCCACCTCAAGACGAGAGTGATAGTAGTCATACAAATCGTTGTTGGAAGAAGGTAAAACCACCCTTGGAAAAGCAAGGTGATTCTAACACCTATGTGGATATTCTTGCTACCTCATCCAAGACTCCACCAGCCATCGAGAAGGTAGTAACTCAACTTTTCTACTATTTCATAGTATATACATTGTCTTTATATAGCCCTTATATGATGTTTTTCCTTGTATGTGCAGCCAGAAAATGTCCAAAATTTTGAAGATCCTTACCAAAGCAAGCCACAAGATAG
>NW_025874964.1:0-1266 GCF_002878395.1 Capsicum annuum
CCAAGGGCGCCTAAAGTGAAGCAACTGACTAAGGGGTCTTTTGGACAAAGCAAAGTTCAAAGAATAGTGTCAAGTAAGAAGATAAAGTCAAAAGTTACAAAAAAAAGAGACAAAAATGTTTCCAAAAAAGAGTGTCAAGAAAAATAGAGTTAGCAAAAAAAGAATCGCAAAGTGAAAAGAGAGAATAAAAGAAAAAAAAGAAAAATCAGATCAAAGCAAAAGGACAAGATGTCAGAACTACGCATGACCTAATTCTCCTCTCTCGGGTGTGAGATATGTAGGCTGCCCTACTAAGGGCTCGGTCTAACCAAATAAATAATTTAGAATCACCCAGTCAAAAGAAACTGGGGAATGAGTTAATCCTCATTGTTTGAGTCAATTCCAAAAGTTGTAAGTCCTAACCCACTTCAAGTGTCATTTGGGCCTCACACCATCCTTTCTTTCTAACCCTATCCAAAATCCAAGTTACAACCAAAGAAAAGACCTTCAGATCAATCTTTGGGGATGTTAAGGCAAAGCATGCAAGGGATATGATGATGTATTTGGGAACTACCTGTCTTCCTCAGCCCAAGGAATCAAGAGAGAAATAAAAATAAGAGAGTCTTATTGGTGAAAACCCTCATGGGCATCGTAAGACGATAGTAAGTTGAGAGAGATAAAAAAGAGAGAGTCTTATTGGTGAAAGCCCTCATGGGCACCGTGAGACGATTGTGAGTTGGGAGAAATGAGAATAAGAGAGTCTCATTAGTAAAAACCCTCACAGACACAATAAGACAAGGGTGAGCTGAGGGAAAGACCCTTCAAAACGTCACTAGCTGAATGAGGTCTGAATGCAATTGGCCTAAGGAAACAACTCAGTTTGAAGGCCATTAACTCAACAATAATTGGTAGAAAGGTTAGATGGAAAGATCAGGTAGCTTAATCCAAAATGCATGGCATAATCATTAGAGTTGACTGTCATTTTTAGAAAATTCATCATTTATTTGTTTCAAATGGGGACACTCATTGTCTTTTCTTTCTTCTCTTTATTTTATTTTGTTTTCTTGAGTCAGTGGTCCAAATAAAAGTCATTGTCATTTTTCTCTTGTTTTTGAGTCAAGTCCCTATCAAAACAAGTGAGAAAAGATTTCAAAACTGGCCACCAACTTCTTCAATTGCACAATGCAAGACAAAGTCAGCATATGAAAGAGACATAATTGTGAACTTATGAAAATACCAAGGTTTGAAGGATTTATCTGAGAAGCATGACAAAGCAGAGATACTGTG
>NW_025874965.1:0-3643 GCF_002878395.1 Capsicum annuum
TTGAAGTTGTTATTATAAAAACAACAGATTAGCACAAAATAAGGTTGAAGTTGTTATTATAAAATTTAGGAAGCACGGATACAGTTAACCAAAAAATAGTAAATAAGCTGTTATGATAAAATTTAGGAACTGAAAATAACAGAGGATTTATTATTTCCCAAAAATTCATTTGCCAATTTTTTCTTCTACAATTGTGACCGAATTTTGAAAGATCAAAGATCAAAGAAACAAATATAAAATATTTTCTTTAACAGTTTAGATTTATAAATCATATCACATCAAGCTCAATTAATGGCATTTATTGTTTTGAAAAAATTCATTTGCCACATTTTTCTCCTCCAATTGTGACCGAACAATGTGTGAGCTTGTTAACCTTTTTATTTTAAAATTCATTTTTTTTAAATCATGGTATGATCAATTGTGGTTGAAAAGTTGATTGAAATTTTTTAAAGAAAAAAGAACACAAATATATAATTTTTTCTTTGTCAGTTTAGATTTGTAAATGATATCACATACAATTTATGTATACATAAATATATATATATGCAAATAATTGTTCACTCTTTTTTTAATCAATCTTATTGTTCATTGTGTAGTATATTTAGAAGGTATAATGGTTTTAGGTTTATAACAAAAATGTGATAATAATACTATCAAGATTATCTCAAGTTAATAAGATATTAGCCATATATTTGTAAGGCATTACCTTAGATCTTGTTGCATAAGAAATTTTATTTAGAAATATAAAGATTTTTTTTCTACTATTGCAAAAGGAAAGATCTTTTCTTTCCTTGTTTTTTATAAAGATTTTGTACTTTTTTCTACAAACTTTAATATCTTTTAAGCAAAAATAAAATTATTATTCAATTTTACAAAATTGTGGGCGCATAAAACAATAGTTTGCAACCAGTCTCCACTTTGAGTCGTCCTTGTATCACAATTCAATATAATTTTGTAATATATATATATATACTAGTATACCCGTTCGAATCATGGATAACATTAAAATATTATTTTTAATTATTTCATATTGAAATGACTTATTCAAATATGTTACTAAATCATATTACCTTTTAAAAAAATTCAACTATCATATTATTTCTCAAGTAAAAGGAGAGGGGAAACTACACCCCCACCCCTACCGCAACCTCCACGTCCATATCCATCCCACACACCCCACCCCACCCCACCCTCAATTTTTTCAGAAAATAAAAATTCTACCTTCCCCCCTACCCCAGCCAATCCCCTACCTCTAACCAAATCTATACTAAAAAGAATCATTAGTCGTAAAAAAAAATTATATTTTATATTTTTTATTATATTATTTATAATTTAAATTTACAACGCCTCCCTCCTCCCTCCCCCCCCCCCCCCCCCCCCCCTCCAAAAAAAATATATATCGATGTACATTTTAAAATTATTTTTTGTGTTACACGCATAAGTAGTTGAGTTTTCTTATCTTTTATCTAAAAATATAGAAAGTAGAATAGATAAATTTTGTTATGCATAGCAAAATAAATAAAATAAAAATTAGAAGAAACTCCAAAATAATCTATTTTTTTAAGAATTTGTCTCTATTTAAAATTTAGTTACGCTTTCACGTCTATCAAAATATAAGTTTTATCTCATATTTAATTTTAATTCATTTTTTGCTCAAATGTAGAAAAGATTATTAACTTTTCCTAAGAATTAAAAGGAATTCCATAATGTATGTAACATTTCTTGAATATTAACGTTAAAGAAAAAAGTAGAATCATAAATTCATGAAAACATAAGTATTTACACACCATAGCTAAAAAAATACTTTTAAAAATTTAATTTATTTCTTAACTTCTATTTCATCGCCCGTGATTTTTTCATTGTTTAGATATATCTATTATATTTTAATTTAAATTATAGTTTAATATCAATATAAAATATAAATAGCGATACTGCGATTTATTTAAATTATAATTTTATATTACTGAAAAAGATAAATAAAAATATTGATTACGCATTTATTTACTTACGTTTTTAGAATTAATAATTTTTGTGCAACACGAAATTAAAATTGATAATTTTTTCATACATAGAATGATAAATAAATTATAGATTAGAAGAAGATTCTAATATAGTCCAATCTGTTATAAATGATTATGCTTTAAAATTCAAGTATAATACTTTTTACCTCTATCAAATATAATTTTATCTCAAATTTTAATTTTTATTTATTTTATTCAATTTCAAAAAATTTATTGACTTTGTTCCAAAAGTTATAAGAAATTCAATAGGGTAAGAAAATTTCTTCAATGTAAATTTAAGGGACAAAAGTAAAATAAAAAATTCATTTATATATAAAAATATATAACTATGTAATCTGCATACATCATGTTTAATTATACTTTAAGATATTATATTAAAAATTTATTTCTTAGGCTATGATTTATTTTTATGCTTTTTTACTTCCTTCCTTTCTCTATATTATGAAACTAAATGACGCTCAAAGTCACTAAAAAAAAATATAAATTTGCAAATAAAATTTAAAAAAGATAAATAATTAAAATATCTCAATGTATATAAATCTGTTTTGCAATCCTCCTAATAAAGTAAATATGTGAATGTGGTACTTATTAAATATAGAAATCGAACAATCATAAATTACATACAATTGAATTAAATATTAAACAACTATGAAATAAAACAACATTAAAATAAAGAACAGTGATATCAAACACATATATTGAAAAACTTAAGCTTTGTCAACTATACTAACAAAATTTCTACTTTCTTAGTTATTTATTATTTATTTTTTCACTCTTCTTTATCTCTTCTACAAGTCGACAGTAGCAACAAAATTATTACTAAAAATTACAATAAACTCTTAAGAATACTTCTTCAAAAATTAAACAATAAAAATGGTATTAATTTGAAATTGATTCCCCTATGAATCTGTTACTTATCAAAACCTTTTTATTTGCGTAACCAATAAAACTTATGATATAGGGGTATATATAAGAGAGACTAAGAAGGTAGAACCCTATTTTAATTCAAATTCAAAATCGCATTAGTTTGCTAAAAAAATATTTTGTTGTTCTTCTTATCCTTAGTTTGTTATTCTTTCTTATCCTTACTCTTTTTCAAATGTAATGTATATTTACCTAATAAGTTATATATTTGAATTGAGATAATAATTTAAAAGAAATGAGATTATTATTATTATTATTATTATTATTATTATATATTTTCATTTAATATTTAATCAAATATATTCAAATATAATATACTACTACTAGTATTAAATGTATTAGTACATACGTACGTAATTAATATTATTATTAATTATTATCCTACTTCTACATACTACATACGTACTAATATCTACCACTACTACTAATTCATATTATTAAATCTATAAAATGTACTAATATCTATCATTACTACTAATTATTATTATAAATATATTTTATAATATTTAAATTTTAAAAGAGATAAGTTTGAAATAATAAATGTCTATTAGAACTCGTAATTATGGTTTTCTATTTTTAAGATGATAATTTTTCTTAAAGGATAATGTACTTAAAATTCAAATACTTATTATCTAATTCATATTTTAATTCCTACTACTTCTATTTTAAATTCAAATTTCTAATGTTTATCTTACAAT
>NW_025874966.1:0-2193 GCF_002878395.1 Capsicum annuum
GTTTCAATAAATATTTAGTGATAGTTCAAGTAAAAAATTCACATCATTAATAATTAAGATATGAAATTCAAAGGACAAAAATGAAGATTTACTAAATTTATGTCTTCTTTAATGGATTCAAAAATTCTTAGATCTTTTTGAAGTTGAATCAATCTGATTTTAATCTTTCGATTGGGGTGCAAGAATTCAGAGATTGATGTGACACATAATATAACCAGTTTGGGAACCCCGCCATAAATATATAAGGATTGTTATATTTATTTCCTCAATATGCATACACTGGAGATTCAATAACGAAAGTTACTTACAAACATAAAAATATATTTCGGTATTCTTGATGAATAACGCCAGCATAATAAAAAAAGAAATTTGAAACCTAAATATTAAACCAAAAAAAATCAGTTAGAATCTCAATAACCAAGCTACTTACAAACATACAAAAATAATTTATTATGTTATTATGTGTTGTAGAAGAAAAATAATTCAATTTATAGAAGTCAAAAATCTTTGTTCCTTAAGAAAAGGTTACCTAAATATGGAAATTTTTGATTATTTTTTGGAAAAAAAGTAAAAATTAACTATGGTAACAAATTATTTATGATAATATTTTATTTTCTTTGCTAAGTAAATTTTTTATATTATTTTTCTTTATAATTTGATTGTTGAAAAATTTATCCAAATATAAATTAGATTCCTAGTTTTGGGCAACGACTCCTATGCCTATCCCCTGTCAATTTATAACCATCACAGGAGTTCAGACGAAAATTCAAAGAAAATTTTTATAAGTAAAATAAAATTTTAGTTGACCACGTTTTGTTTGGTAAGAAAAACTCAACAAAATCTTTTTTAATTCGCAAAAGGTTGTCTATTATTTTTTGGACATATTAAAGACATAAAATTTCTTTTACCATAAACTTAGGAATTTAACCATAATAAGAAAATCTTCTCCATTTAATTTTCATATAAAAATAATTGAAAAAAATGTAAAAAAATGATTTTGTCTAAAACAAACACTTTTAGTGAAGAGCAAAAATTTAGATTCACTTCAACCCAGAAATATTCAAGATACAACACATCTACAATCTAGCAACAACTTCAAAAATCACTTGTATCAATTTTTACTAGCTTGTAACATTTGTATTCATTCTCTTTAATTTCATTTGTATTCACTTGCTCTATTGTATCAATTTTTACCAGTTGATCTGATTTTTTCATGCATTATTAAAATTTTTTGCCATAGATAAAATCATTTAATTTTAAATAATCAAACATTACACGTGCGAGGCACGTGCAGTTCCACTAGTTTCAATAAATATTCAGTGATAGTTTAATATTCAGTGATAGTTTAAGTAAAAAATTCACATCATTAATAGTTAAGATATGAAATTCAAAAGACAAACATGCAGGGTTACTAAATTTGTCTTCTTTAACGGATTTAAAAATTCTTAGATCTTTTTGAAGTTGAATCAATCTAATTTTGATCTTTCGATTGGGGTGCAAGAATTCAGAGATTGATGTGACACTTAATTCAATCAGCATATAACCAATTTGGGAATTCCGCCATAAATATATAAGGATTGCTATATTTATTTCCTAATATGCATACACTGGAGATCCAATAACGGAAGTTATTTACAAACATAAAAACATATTTTGGTATTCTTGATGAATAACGCCAGCATAATAGGAAAAGAAATCTGAAACCTGAATATTAAACCAAAAAAACCCGTTAGAATCTCAATAACAAAGCTACTTACAAACATACAAAAATAATTTATTATGTTATTATGTATTGTAGAAGAAAAATAAGTCAATTTATAGAAGTCGAAAATCTTTTTTCCTTAAGAAAGGTTACCTAAATATGAAATTTTTTAATTATTTTTTGGAAAAAAAGTAAAAATTAACTATGGTAATAAATTATTTATGATAATATTTTATTTTCTTGGCTAAGTAAATTATTTATGGTAGTATTTAATTTTCTTTATAATTTGAGGGTTGAAAAATTTATCCAAATATAAATTAGATTCCTAGTTTTGGGCAACGACTCCTATTCCTATCCCCTGTCAATTAATAACCATCACATGAGTTGAGACGAAAATCCAAAGAAAAAATTGATAAGTAAAATAAAATTTTAGTTGAATTTTAATGTCTTATTATTCCTTTTTCCACGGTTTTTTGGGTAAGTAAAAGTCA
>NW_025874967.1:0-3262 GCF_002878395.1 Capsicum annuum
CAAAATCATCAGCAAGCACCAAAAAATCAAGTTCTATGAATTTCTTGACTTTCCTTGCCAATAAAACGGAATGGACAAACCAAACTAAGCACAATTTCTCCCTGTAGTGCTTTGGTATGTCTTTATTCTTGAGATCTGCTATCAAATCCTTCACTTTGTATCTAGGTACAACAATGCCCAACAACCTATCTTTTTTTACCTTGAGTTTGTTGGACCCTTTATGGGGTGTTTTCTTGATGGCAGGTTCTTCTGGACGATCGCATCTCAATCCCGTCACAATGACAAACTCTTTCAATCCAAAACAAATTGGCATGACACAGTAGTTGATCCAGACTTCATCCATCTTATTTCCACCCTCCTTGGAACCTCCATCATCCCCCGCATACTTGATCCTACACTTGAGAAGGCCATATACCATGATCATTAGAAAACGGAGAGGGTGGGGCCCAGACAGCTCAAGAAAGTGTGCAAAGCAGCTCTTCTTAAAAAGTCCATCTATGTTTTCCTTCTTCATAATACTCCTAAGTTAGTCAAAAGGTTTCCCCAACTGACATTTAAGTACAAGATCACTAAATACTGCATTAGGATTATTCATCGGCATCGCAACTCAAAACTTGTCAATACTAATGGTTTTGATAGAATCATGTAAGAATTTTGATATTATTTCACGCCCCATTGGTGAGGAGGAGTTATCACTTTCCCCGGCTTCATTTTGCCCTGACTGAGATTGTTCTGGAAGTTCCTCCGAATCTATCTGTACTCTAGCCTTTTTTGTTTGGTGATCGAAAGTTGATCCACTTTCTCAACTTTCTGTTTCTTTTCTTTTGGGAGACATCTTTTAACTACAAATAAAAGAAAAATAAATACATTTCATTTGATGTCTGCATAATTTTTTTAAAAAAGGTGAGACAAATTTCAATAAATTATGCTTACCATATAATAAAAAAATACTCCAACGGACAACCCATCAGTTGGAAAAGATGGGAACCCGAATCTGTTAAAAGACCTATTTAATATCTCCCCACAGATATTCTACCTGTTACAACAGGTGGAGAAATTTTAATAAATTATTCTCTGCCATATTACAAGAAAATACTCCAATAGATAACCCATCAGTTGGAACAGATGAGGAATCTGTTTGAAGACCTATTTAATATCTCTCAATAGATCTTCCACCCGTTGCAACAGATGGACCACCACCACCACAACCAATGCCACGACTAATGCCACCAAGACCACCATTAATGCCACCAATACCCACACCAAGACCACCGACACCACTATCAAAAAACACAAATACCACCACCACCACCAACAACCACTAACAACACCATAAACACTATCCAACAATACCACGTTAGTCAACAAAACACTGAGAGAAAAACTAGGATTTTCTCAGGTTCTTCCTTCTTTCTTAGCATCAAAACTCAAAATTGTTAACCCATTCTCAAAAATAATACAACTATAAGTCTTCTTTTTTATCATTAACTAAAAAAATCCTATTTTTTTAGAATAAAGAACAAATGTAGAACTCTTTTTAAACTCTGTTAGATGCGAAGATAGAGAAAACCACAGATATAAATGGGAATAAAGTCGAAAAAACAACTATATGTAGTCGTAAATGGGAAGAAAATTGACCTATTTTGAAGGGTTGAGCAATATGTTGAGTAGTTGTTATTTGTATTGTTTATATTGTTGAGAGGGAGAGGACACCCCGAGAGAGAGAGAGAGAACAGCGAGAACTTAAGATTTGAAATAAAAAGTTTTTTGCGCAAATGGATGAGGAAAAGAATGACAAGTTTTGAAATTTCTAATTTGGTCCGAATTGATATTAATTAATTTTAAAATTTTTAAAAGATATAGTTTTTAAAACATTGAGTTGATGAGAACTCATTTCTACTCAGAGTGATCGATCGACGACTCGGGTCGGGATGAACGCAATACCAGTGCCATGCAATTGCAAAGACTCGATTGGATTTGTAGTTGACTATATGAGCTCATTCATTCATCCCTAGTTCTACCTAAATTAACTCAAGTACAATTACTATCCTAACATTGAGTTTGTGAGAACTCATTTCAACTCAGAGTGATCGATCGATGACTCGGGTCGGGATGAATACAATACCAACACCATGCAATTGCAAAGACTCGATTGGATTTGTAGTTGACCCTGCGAGCTCATTAATTCACCTCTAGTTCCACGTAAATCAACTTAGGTACTATCACCATCCTAACATTGAGTTGATGGGAACTCATTTCAACTCAGAGTGATTGATCGACGACTCGGGTTGGGATAAATGCAATACCAATGCCATGCAATTGCAAAGACTCGATTGGATTTGTAGTTGACCCTGCGAGCTCACTTACTCATCCCTAGTTCCACCTAAATCAACTTAGGTACTATCACTATCCTAACATTGATTTGATGAGAACTCATTTCAACTCAGAGTGATCGATCGATGACTCGGGTCGGGATAAACGCAATACCAACGCCATGAAATTGCAAAGAGTTGATTGGATTTGTAGTTGACCCTGCTATCTCACTTATTTATCCCTAGTTCCACCTAAATCAACTTAGGTACTATCACTATCCTAACATTGAGTTGATGAGAACTCATTTTAACTCAGAGTGATCGATCGACGATTCGGGTCAGTATAAATGCAATACCATCACCATGTAATTGCAAAGACTCAATTAGATTTGTAGTTGACCCTGCGAGCTCATTCATTCATCCCTAGTTCCACCTAAATCAATTGCTATGAAATCTGTTGCAACAAATGACTAAGCTGTTGAAAATTATCAAACAGGTATATATATGTTGCAACAGATGACATATCTGATTTAATTATCAAATATATATTTACATCTGTTGTGACAGATGACTGAGCTGTTGCAAATTTTCAAAAAAATATTTATATCTATTATAACAGATGATATATCTGATTTTATTAATTATCAAATGAACATTTTCATCTGTTGTCATAGATGACAGAGCTTTTGGGATTTTTAAATAGATATTTATATCTGTTGTAACAGATGACTGAGTTGTTCGGATTTCTAAACAGATATTTATATATGTTGCAACAGATGACATATCTGTTTGAAAATCTTTTTATTTCTTTTAATTTTAAAGCAAGAAGCTTCTGGTCCGAGTAGATAATATCAAGTAGTAGTACTTACCACTAAAGGCGGTAAAAAATGTTTCTTGGATATCTCAAAAGTGAGTTCATAGAGCAGTCTTGTCTTGTCTTTTCAATGTCA
>NW_025874968.1:0-1595 GCF_002878395.1 Capsicum annuum
AGGGTTATTTATGGAAACCCCGTTGATTTGTGTTGAACTAAATGAAAATGGCTCAAAGGGTTAGCTTGGGGCTACTCGTAGCCTCAAGCACCGTGTGACACTCCAGGACCCATTTTCTGAGGTGTTACATACAGATTCCTTTTCCTATGAGGAAGTCCCGATTGAGATATTGGATAGGAAATTTTATAGATTGAAGACCAAGGATGTAGCTTCAGTAAAGGTTCTTTAGAGAAACCAAAAGGCGGAAGAGGCTACGTGGGAAGATGAGGAAGATATGAAGTCAAAATACCCATTCTTGTTCTCTGGATTAGATGAAAGTGCATAAGGTATGAGTTTTGTTTTCCTATTGTCATTTTCCAAGTTTGTCAATTGATTTTGGTGTGTTCTTTCTATTCTCGTGCTAAAAGTGTCCTAACTTTTCATTCAGGGATGAATGATCTTGGGGGGAGGGGGCGGGATAATGTAAGACCTTTAAAATTTTGATCATTTTATTTTTGTCCTTCTCGTGTTTGCAATATCATTTTTTGACATGAATTATTCTGAGAGATGTTAAAAGGGTAATTTGGAAAAGTTTCAGAATTTTTGAAAAGGGTTGGGGGATATTTTGGAACTCCGAGAAAGTGTGACTCCGCGTTATCTCCATGCCATAGAGGCTACCCTCCGCGATATTAGCGTGGCACGGAGGATAACCTCCGCGATAACGGCATGCCACGCTAAGGTGTAAAATTCTTGCAGTATTTTTTTCACTTAAGGGTGTTTTTTTTTAATCTTTTCACCTTCTCCACGACTTATAAACATAAAAAAGGACTCTTTTCCTTTAGTTTTCAAAGATCAAACTCTGATTTATTCATCTTTAACTCTCCAACCAAGAAGCTTAAGGGTTTTACTGTGCATTCATCATCCGCACTTCAAACTTCAAATTGATTTCGAATTCTTGTTTGTTTCAGACATGTTTCTCTTCTCTAAACTTTAATTTTACACAGTTACATTTATTTTTATGGATTTTCATGTGATTAAATTGTGTGTTTTGAAATTGGGTTGAGGGATTTTGGTTGTTACTGGTTGAATTACATGTCCTATGTTTTGAATTTATTATGCATATTTTAAATTGATGTTTTTGAGACTGAATTAGTACATTATTTAAATGGTTGGAATGAGGGACATGGATTCCTCCAAATTGGATGAATTTTGAATTGGAATTGCATTAACCTCAATCCACTTTGTGAATTTGATTTCTATTATGAAAAATTGCATTATTTAACTTACTTTTGAACTCAATACATTGTATTAATGGATAATTGGATATAAAAATGGATTTGAATGGCCTTGGTGGCCATGTTTTGAATTTAGTGAAATTTTGAGAGTCAATAAGGACGGTGTGGATTGGTTTGATATGTTCAATTTAGCTTACAAACATATTGGTATGGCGATACCAAGTGGTAAGTGCCTTAATGAATGACTTTCGGGTTAATTGATTGGAATTATGTGTAAATTATTTTCAACCAATAAGGCATTTACCACTTGATATTGTTATACCAATATGCTTGCAAGCTAAATTAAATATGCCAAATCAATCCACATAACTACATTGACTC
>NW_025874969.1:0-2209 GCF_002878395.1 Capsicum annuum
AATTTTTGTTCTCAAAGTATTTTTCTGAAGGCATCGAAAGATTTTCCCATGACTGACTTAACCACGAGATCACTCGCTAAATCTGTGGCATCATCGCACTGCATTCTCACAGGATAACGATCAATGCTGAAGGTTTTGACCAACTCTTCGGCAGAAGGGCTATTAGCATTTGGATAATCTCTTTTGAAAGATTCCTCCTCCCCGTGTTCATTATTTTCTGCTCCTGATTGAGGTAAGCTTGTAAAACAAGCTCATAGAGTGGTGGATATAGCTGAGCTGCTGCACTTGTTCCTTTACTTGGACTTGATTCGATTTCTTTTCTTTTGGGAGCCATGTTATGAAATTAACAGGAATATAACATAGATTATAATTGATTAATTCATAATAGTAATATAACAGTTCCAACAGACAACTAATCTGTTGCACCAGGTATGTTATCTGTTGCAACATATAACCGACCTGTTGCAACGGATGAGTAATTCGTGGGAACCATAAAAACAACACTAATCTGTTGCACCTAGTATTTTATCTGATGCAACATATAACTGACCTATTGCAACGGATGACTAATCCGTTGGAAACCATAAAAATAGATCACTAATTTGTTACACCAGGTATTTTATCTGTTGCAACATATAATTAACCTGCTGCAACGGATGAGTAAACCTTTGGAAACAATAAAAACGGATCACTAATCTGTTGCACCAGGTATGTTATCTGTTACAAAATATAACCAACCTGTTGCAACGGATGAGTAAACTGTTGGAAAGAATAAAAACAGTCCTAATCTGTAGCAAAATAAAGAGTAAACCATTGGAAAGAATAAAAATAGATCACTAATCAATTATCACTTGGATCAATATTGTTTAGATTTCTTCCAAACAGAAGAGTCGTCTGTCGCAACAGATGAATAATTTGTTAGATTGTTCACCTGTTGCATCAGATTTTCATAGTTGGATCAAATTTTTAGCTGTTGCATCAAATTTTCATTTGTTGCATCATATGTTTCATCTGTTACATCAGATGTGTCATCTGTTGCAATACCATTTTTACCAAGACAAAGAACAAATCAACCCAGCAACACCAACACATCACACACATACACACACTAAGAACATCAACTGTGACAAAAAATCACCAACAAATTCGAATCAACAGTACGACAACAACAAGAATAAATGCCAGAAATTAGGGTTTTATTCAGTCCACATTTCAATACTAGAAGAGTAGTTGGCTCAAGTTCTTCTGTTTCTTTATAATTTTTTACCAGTGAAAAAGGAAATGGGACGACGAAGAACTTGAAGTTGTTATCGTCGGAGAAGTATTTATGTCGATTGATGGTTGAAAGTCAAAAAAGAACTCACTCGACTATTTATCGTCGGAGATTGAAAGGAGAAATTTTGCAGAACTGTTGGTTGGGAGAGAGTTGAGAGAAGCTGGAGAGAGAGAGTGGTTGATTTGGATTGAAGAGGGGTGTGGGTTGGGTTGATTTGTATTTTTAAAAAGATTAGAAAGTTTTGAAAATATTAATCAAGTCCACAATTAACTTAATCAAGTTTCCTAATGATATTTGACTCTTTAAGTTGGTCAATGTCACCAATCCTTTATTCAAGACTTAAAAGACATCTTTCCTTCAATTTTCTCATGAAAGTGTGTGCCCAATACCTTCTTGAGTAGCGGTACCGTCAACATCCACCGGCAAATACGTTTGAAAGTATGATTTTTAAGCTTTCTTTTACTTTTGATTTGAGTATTTAAGTATTTATCAACCATATATTTTAATATTAAGTTTAAATTTGATACTTATTAATAGAAAAACTTATTTTATTTTGTAAAGTTTTCTGGGCTTACGCCTCACGCTTAGACGAACGCCCCAATACTTAGGCAAACGTCTCAAATTTTGGGGCGTTCGCCTTTCGATACTTTCATCTTCCCAAAATGCCTCGATTCATTTTTTGCTACACCTCGTCCCGGGACTCGCCTCGGACTGTCTTTTAAAATATTGTCTAAGAGTAACAACAATGAAGAAACGATTCCTTAATAAATAATTTTTTTAAAAAAATTAACAACAACCACTGGTTTTAGAAAAGTGCACCCAATAAAAAAAATTAAAAAGAAAATTAATAGAGGTAAATATGTAATTTTATTATTTAACTCATGTATAACTAATACTCATATAACTTATTTCACTTTCTATCCTGCATAAAAT
>NW_025874970.1:0-1093 GCF_002878395.1 Capsicum annuum
GTTATAGGATAATCTTGGAAGCTATCTCAATGGAACAAGTGTCCGTTTTCATGCCAAGAGTGCAAAATAGAGTATGCCTTACCTGGTTGTAAAACTCAAATACCAAACCAACTCGACTCTCCGCCCTTTTAGATTACTTATCTACAATGAAATATATGTCAAACTAATATTAGCAACCAAACGTCAGATTTTTGCTATTTAACTTCACCAAACTAGTGGCCGGGAAGTAAGCCCTTAATTTATCAATAAAGGATGTCAATTTAACCCTCTTATACTCCAATTATATCAACATACCATACATATTCATATAATATCCCCTAACACAACTTTGGCTTCATTACACCTCCCAACCAAGACACAAAGCGAAATGGCCAATAGACGTACACAATCACTAATTCAGTGGTGTATCAACACATCCATCTTCTATAGTTCAATACAAACTAATCAAACCTTTTCCCAATAGCAACCGGGAAGCCCCCAACCCAAACAAACAAAACAGTCCACAACAACACTCCAATCATTCTTTAATAGCAACAAAATATATGTAATCCTCCATCAACACATATATATGGAAAAAGGACAAAAATGGACAACAACCATACCTTGATTTCCTTGGTAGTTTAGTCCTTAATGTTTATTCATTCAATAGCTTAATACCTTCACACATACACCAAAAGAGAAAAGATAAATCCCTTAATAACTAAGAACAATTGACTATCAAAACTTAAAGAGATGGATGTCCGGAAATTAATCTTGAAGAACACATAGTTTCCTTAGTATAGACTCATGAATTATTCACATACCTTTATCTTGGAAGGAAGGTCAATCCCAAGAACCCTTGTGGAACTATAGGGTTACTTCATAGCCAAGAGAGAACAAGAGAGAAAAACCTAGAAAGCTAAAATTTTTGTCTAGGTTGAAATGGGTAAATATTGCTGATTTCCAGTCCATATATAGAAGCTGTTCTTTGACGACTTATTGAATATTTTTGGTCTATATTTTGTCAAGTAAATGATGTATATACTTGCCCAATATATTGGGCTTTTGTGGATCCAAAACTATTGGGCCTTTGTTGCCCATTCTCCTTCTTTTC
>NW_025874971.1:0-2158 GCF_002878395.1 Capsicum annuum
GACGAATTTGTTGCAAGCGTAATGCAGAGCGGGGATCTAGATTGCGCGCTGAGCGACGTGGTGATTAGTTATATAATGCATTCGAGGGAAAATGTGAATCCTACGATCATAAATAACGATGTACGTGTGCTGACGTACACAATGGATGCTGATGCAGATGGCTTTAGGCCAATATTGAGGATAAATATGGTTGAGAGGTCCTTTGAAGGACCGCTGAATTCATCAGCACCTCCGCCGTGGTGCCCGGTAGTCGACGATGATTTGATCGATGACGATTTGAACGATTACGAGAATGATGTCGATGATACAATTAATATGGATGATAATTCTATGCATATGGAAGACTTTTCATCGGACTCGCAAGATGATGAAGAAGATCGTGAAACGGAATCACAAGGAGGACACTCCTTCACCGACGGAACCAATTTCTGTTGTGGTCAAACATTCGCCGACAAAAAGAGCTGAAAATATAACTAGACGCAACAACGATGAGACAGTCTTTTGATTATTATATGGAGAAGAGCTGCACAAAATTGATGAAGGCGCAATGCTTATCTCGTGGTTGTGGCTGGCTGTAGCGGGCAAAAAAGTACGAAAGCATGGATAGATTTCGCATATACAAGTATGTCGGGATGCACACGTGCAGCATTGAAAATGCCACCCGCAGGCATAAAAAAGTCTCATCCGAATTGATTGCTTCAGCATGCGTAAATCATTTTCGGGATGGTAAGGTTCCAAGTATAAGAGAAATTCAAAGAATTGTATTTAAAGAGTTGCATTGCAACACAAGCTATTGGATGTGTTGGAAAGGAAGTGTAATTGCGAAGAACATCATTCGCGGGACACCGGAGCACGAATATGCTTGCTTGCCGGCTCTTTTCAACATGGTGGAGTTATTGAATCCCGGGTCTTCTTACTATATCATGGTAAACCGAATAGATGGATCGTTCAGTTACTGCTTCTTAGAATTTGGAGCTTGCATACGAGGATATGCCTACATGAGAAATATAATTACCGTCGATGACACATATTTGTATGGCAAGTACGGTGACGTTCTGCTGAGTGCCGTTGCACAAGACACCGAAAATCATATATTTCTGATTGCCTTTTGTGTCGTCGATAAAGAGAATGATGCTTCTTGGACCTTCTTCTTCTAGAAGCTAAGGTCTATCATAGAAGATGAACCAGATCTATGCGTCATCTCCGACAGGCACATTAGCATCGCCAATGCCTTCTTCCATGTATACAGTTGTGCACATCACGAACTTTGTATAAGGCACCTCGCTGAAAATCTTCGCGTAAATCAACATGCGGAGAACATCTTTATCTATTCTATGCCGTGGAAAAGGCTTATTCCTTTGATGAGTTTAGCGATAATTTTGTGGAATTAAAGAGTAAATATCCCGAGGTAGCTCATGTCCTTAAAAATGTTCTTGGTTTTGAAAAATGGAGTAGAGCACACTTTTTGGGCAATAGGTATGACGTGATGACCACAAACATCGCCGAGTCGTTCAACTCGATTTTAATGGATGAACGGGAGTACCCCATGTCGTACATATTCAATTGAATTGCTAAAAAATTTGGTGAAAAGTTTAGGGAGCGGCATGCATTTGTCGGTGGTAAAGAAAACATATTTGTACCTTCTGCGGAAAGGATCCTAAGGGATAATAAGAGTGCGAGCGATTCCTTGTATGTGGGTAATCCAAACGGGGTTCTCGACGAGTATATGGTGTTCGATAACGGTGTTACTTCCAAGGTCAATCTCTTGGAGAAGAGCTGTTCTTGTCGGAAATTTGACTTGGTGAAAATGCCGTGCGAACACGCGATGGTAGCTTTGCGAGCAAAGTATGGCGATGGCGAAGATTATGGTAACTCCATCTACGACTACTCTTCGCCAATTTATAAAGCTGAAAGTTACCTCCTCGCATACTCGAAAGCAATTAACATGGTCCCTCCAGAGGCTGAATGGACTGTTCCACAGGAATTGGTAGACACCAAAATTTCTCCACCCCCGTACGATCCCAAACTCGAAAGGAAGAAAGTCAAACGCACTAAGGGCGTCGGTGAGACATTCAAGTCCAAAAGGAGGAATAGGTGTTCAATATGCAAGAAATCCGAACACAAAAGAACCATGTGTAGAATGAGCATCAAATCATAA
>NW_025874972.1:0-1696 GCF_002878395.1 Capsicum annuum
AATATAACTTCAACGTACAGTATATTATTACTTCTATCGTTTCAAATTAAGGTATTCAATATGTTTGGATAGATTCTACTAGTTTTTTACTACATCGTTCATCGATCGATCACTATAGGAGATATACGTATATATAAATATATTTAATTGGCTATCATCTTTTAAATAAGTATTATATACATTACATAACCGATTTTACTACCCCATAATAATAAACAACGTATTTCACATATACTCAGATAAATTATCGGTTGGTTTATCTTATGTCATTAATATACCGTCGCTATATAATATGTATATATTATATATATACCTATACATACACACACATATACACATTATTGACTATATCAAGTTCTAAATTCGTACTATATACATCACATACGTACACAAGTAGTATACTAATAATATAATACGATGTACTTTATATACATACTCATATGAGTTATCGATTGATTAGATTAGCTTACATTAATATAACTTCGACGTGCAGTATATTATTGCTTCTATCGTTTCAAATCAAGGTATGCAATAATATGTTTGGATAGATTCTACTAGTTGTTGACTACATTGTTCATCGATCAATCACTATATCATATATATATATATATATATATATATATATATATATATGAACTCTTGAATGCATACTATATTACCTCATAATAGAATACATTCATTATATTCTGATGAATTATCAGTTATATAGGTACGTTACATAATTATAACTGCAATAGTAGCCTAATATCATTATCTCAACTGTATGTATATACACATATTCATTATACAAAGATTATGCATATTTAACGTCATTTAACGTATATACTGATACCAAAACAACCAAGGAAAAACACCAAAACAGCCCACAAATCGCACAAAACAGTCCACAAGGTACTAGAGACCAAACGGCTACAAGATGACAACTCAAGAACCCAAGATTACTAGGTGTTCAACACCAAAATAGTAGCTACACCAGAAGAACAAGATGATAACAGTAGGAACGGAACACAAGAACAATGTAACAACAACACACGACTTCACTAGAAACAACTACAAACTAGTACAACGATTACAGGAACAAAAGATAGAAAGTGTGACATACAATGTTACAAACAACAAGAACCAAGGTATATATTAAATACCAAGACCCTTAACACTCATAATATTAACACTAACACTCTACGATGACACAAGAGGACGTCCAACCCTCAAGCACCAAGGTTTCTAATAATGTTTTGCAACATTAATGATTCCACACTAGTATCACCCTAGTTACGGTTGCTCTCACTCTCTCTAGAGGAGTTTCTTTTAATAACATTCAAAAACTAAGGAAATAAACCATACAAGGTTCTATTTATACAACTTTACAAATAATAGAGAAATGACAAAAGAGCCCTTTCATTAAAAGGCTCCAAAAGCAGCCCCTTAAGTGCACTAAAATGATAGTTTTGGGCATCGTTCACACTTGGGCTTATGCACTCTTCTAAGTGGTCTTCAAAATACTCAAAAAGTGTCCAAGATTATGATCATACTCATATCATACTCTCCATCTTGAGAGAAATTTTCTCACAAATTCACGACCTCACCTCTTTTACAATGGCACTTCACAATCTCCTTCACACGGCCACACATCTTCTACATCTTCCTCGCCTTGCATTTTAACCTCTTCTTGCTCTCCATCTTGAGTCTTGCCATC
>NW_025874973.1:0-4118 GCF_002878395.1 Capsicum annuum
TTTTTTATAATAACAATAATAATAAAAATAAAAAATTAATTATGTAATTTCTTTTTAATCATAAAAACACAAACTTATTTCTTTCTTGAGTCTAAGTGTGCAACCTAGTTTAAATGAGTTTCTCTTAATTAAAACATTCGTAATTTTTCTTAAAATAGTTGTGAGTTAAATTAAAATATTCCTTGATTTTTTTTCTTTCTCAAATTCTAATTTGTCGCGATTAATTATGTAACGCCCCGGGAGTACACCCTGGACGCCACACGGTACTTGAAACCACAAGTGATCTCAAGCTAACCCATGAACTGACATACTGTTAAGCAACTGAATTATTATACATTAAATAACAAGTTCTGTTGTGCGAAAACATAATCATACTGAAAATCTGAAATAGTATGTAACTGATAAAGTTTTACAATCTGATAAACCTGAAGGAAGAAACGAAAATTACATGACTAACTCTGACTGACATCTATGAAGCCTCTACTATACTGATTATAGATAGTTGGGACATGCCTCCAACTACCACTAATTAATACATATGAAAAATAAATGAACTGTACATAAACTAAAATTGTCTGGACTTCCCGAAATAAGAGAGCTCATTACCTGCTGGCTAAAAACTACAACTGTCTGATCATGATGCGTAGGCTATAACTGATACCTACATTATGAGACAATGTATCACATAGACATATATGTGGATTAGTACTTCTGGAATGTACTGAGTATGCAGGGGTGAATGCAATAAGTGAAACTAGTTTCATATAATCTTAAAACATGAATGACTAGGAGCAAGTAGACTTACCAAGAGACTGAAATAAACTGAAAGCTGAAATATCTTAAAATATGAGTAAAAAATATAATCTGATAAGCTGGTGAATCACTACACTAGTTTATTAAAACTTTCCTTTTTACAATATAAGTAGAACTGAAGCTGGGAAAAGTGTAAAACATGGGTACTGTATGAATACTGGGTCTGAAACTATGTGATAGAGACTGACATAAAATATACTAACCTTATCTGATGCATTGAATGACTGATAGCTGAATATTGGTCATGTAAGACTGAATTGTACTTAGTTGAACAACTGGATTGAAACTGTGTAGTACTATACATATGAGGTAAGGACTATCTGAACAGCATGAGATAACTGAGCATGAATGCATGGAAACTGTAATTTATGAGAATGCAAGACCAAGCATAAATTTGTAATCTGAAATAAGTCTGAAATTTGAAAGACTATAAACTTTATAGCTAAACAACTAAAAGTCTGTACACTTGACCAAGCAAACCTGAATTGAGAATACACTGAATGCTGACTGAGACTGTGGGAGGTATCGTCTAACTAACATGCCCTAATTTGAGCTAATCGGGATCCAACCTATAACCCCAGTTGGAAGAGTATCAGTATCATGCCACGGTTACTAACACTAGCTGTATGGATCTACTATGCTGATGTCCCGTAGGACCGGGGTGTCAAGCCTAAACTGACGGATGACCCTTGAGAGGTAGTCAATCCTAAAATAACGGGTGACTCCTCATATCCTACGCTGGCTACGTAGTCCTGGAATACAGGGACAACTACTAACGACTCTGCCTAACTGACGGGGAAGCTACTATTCCTACATTCACTCGGTGCTAAATCCTACTCCCAACTGAACTGACACGAATTACTAATTGGTGCATGCACTGATAACTAATAACTGATAAGCTCAGGTCATCGTATTCTGAAATAATAGTGCATACGGATTCTGAGGTAATGATTAATATGTACATTAATACTGAAACTGAAACTGGACTAAGCTAAGCTTAATTGAACTCACAACTAACCATATTATTGATTGAATGATATTGCTCACGGTATAACTGAAATCATTCTGTAGATACTGAAAACTAGATAAACAACTAAATTTCGGGTATTCATAACCCCCAGTACTCGAAACAATAACAATAGGACATACTAAAGCTTCGGGATAATAAGTAGTCAATATTCAAAACCCAATCATTAGGGTATTTCATCAAACACTTGGGAATCATGAACTTTAACATGAAAATATCTTAAACATAGGAGCATAGCATGATTACATGACTAAGATCTTAAATTGGGGAATTTACATGAAATTTTCTTGAAATATGACATGGGAGTTTCATCAAAACATGTAAAGATCATAGCTTGAACATAACAATGTCTTAAACATGGGGGAACAATAGAGTTACATGGTAAAATTCATAACTTGGGGATTCATCTTGAAATTGGTTGAACATGATATGGGAATTTCATCAAACATGTGGAAACCCTAAACATGTGCATGGGAATGAGCAAGGATGCGAAAATATCACGTCTATACAAATCAATTCACAACTTAGGGATTTGATAGGAAGATCATAACATTCAAATTATGTATTGTCTCATTCCACTTGAAAACACATATACTCTTAACTTAAAATCAAACACATGAGGATCACGAGTTAAAATATGGGAGTAGTTAAACCATGAAAATCACATAATTTCAATATCAAAACATGGGTTAAGCATTTAACATATGAAAATCACCATTCGAACATATCAAGGCAAATTCAACGAAAACCATTTGTAAACATGATACATAATCAAAATTCATGGAGGTTTCATGGATATAATTCACATTAAAATGTAAATATCATTGAACTTGAAAATAGATTTTTGGGCTCCATGGGTGAAAGGGGACCCATGGATGAACTCCCACATATCTTAATTAGATGATTTCTTGAAGATTGTCGAACTTGGGAAACTTGAACTCTTGGATTCTTGAAAGGAAAAAGCTTGAAATTGATCTTGGGAAAAGGGGAGGGTTTACATGAGGTTTTGATGATGAAAAGTGGGCAAATAATTCCCTTTTGGATGTATTAATTCGTGTTTGGACAACTGGGGTTAAGGGGAATGGATTAAACTGTCCCTTGGCCTTTTTTTTTTCCCGTGGAAATCACCATTGTGTCGTGACCCATAGTTGGATTAAGCAGCCCTCATGACGCGGGGCTATCGCGACCCCTTACTGCCTCTCACGAAAAAACCCATAACTTTTTCACTCGGGTGTCGGACTAAGGCGAAATTGGTATCGTTGGAAAGCTAACTCAATTATCTACAATCTAGTGGGTTTTGAGCTAAAAAATTCCACGTACATTAAAAGTTATATATGTTCAAAGTAGACCCTTGTAGAATCGAATACAAAACTTTTGACGAATCAAAGGCTCTTAGCTCAACTTTGTTCTAAGTGATTCCTATGAACAATTTTCACTGTGAAAGAACTTCACAAACTAGGATAAATATCATGACACATGAATTCAAAAGTAAATCATGGGATTATAGTCAACATATGTAAGAACGATGGTTCAAAGTTTAGCTCGAAAATGCGGGGTGTTACAAATTATGAATTAAGTAAAATATTTCTCAGGTAGAATATTTTTTGTAATATTTCTCAAAAGTTAACCATAAATTAGGCGGAATATTTAATAATTCTTTAATATTGGATTAAGTGAAACATGATGTAACTTTGTCTAAATCAAGTAGACTATTTCTCATTTGAATAAACAAATGTCAATTTTAAACATGTAAATAAATAATTTTAACATTTTAAAACATCAATCTTTTTGTAAAGTTATTCACCCTTATGTTAGTCTAAAAAATGATCTTTTGGTGAACCGTTTTTCAAACGTACACTCCTAAGTGCCTTAAAAACATTCTTAGGGCGTTAATTGAACCCTTACTCAGTTTCTCTAATTTCAAAGATTTATTTCTGTTTTTGAATCTTTGAAATTTCTTTAAGTTTTCTTGATATTTTCTATAAAAATCAAGTGGAGACTCTCTAAAATTTCTTTAAAATTATTTCGATAGATTTTCTTAAATTTTGAAATAGTTTTAAAAAGGTCAAAACCATTTTCTCTCAAATGAAACCCGGAAAGGGATAAAACAGAAATGGCAACTCTGCTGGGGATGTATCTAGGTTCTAACCAAAAGCAATTTTTCTAACTTGTTGTGGCTAATTATTACATGTTTATTTATTTAAATTTCATATAAACTGTCATTCTGTTCATATTTCTTCCATTTGAGAAAATTGACACAGTCACACGTATACGTACA
>NW_025874974.1:0-1075 GCF_002878395.1 Capsicum annuum
CAAAGATTAGCCTACTTAATTACATTAATATCTAGTATTGAATCAAAATTAATAATCCATTTAAAATCTAGGAGAATGAAACACATACTACCTAATTATAATAAAATTAGATTTAGATATCCGTCAAGATATTATAAATATGGTTTAAATGAATAAAGTACAACAATACAAAGAATTAAAACAAATTATTTCTGAAAAACGTAAAGAATTAAAAATAAGAATAAAAAGACTATATTATAATATATTTGCCGGAGTTAATAAAAACTTAATAGATACACAAAAAGATGAAATATCAAAATTAGAATCACAAATAGATAGTTTAGAATATATATATCAACATGAACTATTCAGAATAAAATGAACAAAGAAGAATTTATAATAGATGAAAAAATATATGAAAACCACGAAGGATTAAAAATAAAAATAGTATTTTCTAATCTAGGAAGAAGATATAAGAAAATAGGTGACCATTTATATCTAATGTTAGAAAAAGAAGAGTTAAAATTAGAAGATAAATTGATAGCAATGGTGAGAATAGAAAAAGAAAATGAAGAAATAGATAGGAAAAAGGAAATAGAAAAAATAAAACAACAAACTACGGAAGAAATACGAAAAATAGAAGAAACTAAAAATAGTAGGATTGCTGAATTAGAAAAAGAACTACAAATGCTAAAAGATTTGTATGAACAAAGACAAAAGGAAAAAGAAGAAAAAGATAGAGAACAAAAATTACTGAACGAGATAAATCAATTTAAGGAAAAATTAGAAATAAATAATATAGATGTTGAAGAGACAGATAATTATGATTCAGAAGATAGTGAAACATATACAGAAATATTAACAAATACAAAAAATTTAGAAATCAATGAAAAACAAAAAGAAATTAATGACGAAAACTTAGAAAGTACCCACACAGAAATAAATACTCTTGATAAAAAAGAAGATGAAAATATAATACCTAAAACAACAGAAATAAGAAAACCCGCATATTATAAGAATAAGTTTAAAAAGCATAATGAATATGACAAATGGACACCAAAACAGATAGTTAATAAAAATTATAACTTTTTAGACC
>NW_025874975.1:0-2233 GCF_002878395.1 Capsicum annuum
CATGAACCTCCTTTGGATTTTTGATTTACTCAACTCTTCTATTTTCGATTCAAAACAAAGAGAGGATAAAATAGAAGTTACTAACTTGAAATCCAATTCTAAAAGTAAAAGATTAAAATTGAGAAAATAAAGTAATAGTAAAGCAAAGTCATAGTAAAATACAATGATTTTTCTAAAGTATATTACAAATTTAAGTAATCAATTAAGTATCTTATATAATTCTCTTTCCCTAGACCCCCATTTTCTATTCTACCCCAATTCCTCTATGATTAATATTCAGTTAATTCAAACTTGAGCCCGAATGTTCAATCCACTTTTTTATTCTTTCTCTTTCCTCCCTTATTCTAAAAAGGGAAAAAAGAGAAAAGACGGGGAAAGGGATTCATCACCAATATTTGATTGGATCTCTAATTTTCTTCATTCCTTCTTATGAGAATAACTAGAATGAAAAAAAGGAGAATGTCAACGCATCCAGGAAAACATGACTAATATCTATGAATAGACCTGCTAAATCCTCGAACCATAGCGTACTTAGTACTGGTGCCACAGAGAGATATGTTTTTAGATCTCGCATTGAAAAACCTCCTTCTTTTGTATTATTTGTTGGAATAGATAATACATATATGATCAGATGCATATGTAGTTAAGGGTTTCTTAGATTTGGACACATAATTCCTAATTCAAATTGAAATGTACAATGATTTTGGAAATAAGATTTTCCTTTTCTTAAAACAGAAAAAAAATACATCCCCTTCTTTCTTACTGAGAATTTCTGAAGAATACTAATTTATTTTTATGATGGGTTCTGTATTTATATATTTATTTTGTATATAATTATATATAATTGTATATAAGTATTTTCTAGTATAAGAGAAGTCTTTTCCCTTTACTATTATATGTTAAGTGAGACCAAAAAGACGAAATGAGCAGAAAATTTGTATATATCAATGGAGGAAATAACCATGTGGAAAACAAGATAGGAATTCTCTATAATTACACTGTGGAATAATTGAAGGGAAGTGGCGCAGCTTAGTAGCGCATTTTTTTTGGGTACAAAATATCACAGGTTCAAATCCTGTCATCCCTACCTACTACTGCTCCTTTGAGCAGTAACGAGGGATCAATTGAGATCGCTTCAAATTGGACATAATCTTTTATTTTTATCATTCGATTCTAGTATATGCATACAAAATGTATTGGGGGTATTAAAAGAATCCTTTTTCTTACAGTCTTATCTATTCTGATAAGAAAGCGCTCTTAGTTCAGTTCGATAGAACGTGGGTCTCCAAAACCTGATGTTGTAGGTTCAAATCCTATAGAGGGTGATTTTTTCTTATTAGATCAAATTAGAATAAAATAGATTCATTCAGTAACTTTCACAACAATTGGAATTTGACCTCCTGTGCCTGTGAATTAAAGGAAGAAGGAGGTCAATCAAAAAGAGATGTTAATTAATCAAAGGTTCAATTGATCACCACACCTATATTGTAAATATGCAGTTATGAATAATCCAACCAAAGTAATAGGAATTAGACCTAACACGATTCCAAATAGAAAAACTTTAATCATTTTTATTTGTTTGAAAGGAAAAAAAAAGGTAATATCGATACCTAAATATTATTCCAAATTGACCTGAATCTCAATGACAATGAACAAGAATTTACAATTGTTAACGTAAGTAAATATGGAATACACGTAATCCCACAAAAGGATTTATTTTTATGAATGTTCATTTTAAATATTCAATTTAAATAAGTCGAATCTTGCTCAGACCAACAAATAAAGCTGAGGTTATAGTTAAAGACGCTAATAGAAAACCGAAATAACTAGTTATAGTAAGCATGAAGAGGCTAAATTTAATGAAATATGTTCTTTTTATACATATGTTTAAAAAGCACTTACCTAAGTTTCAAATTTTGCAAAATAAAAATAAAATAGGAGGGTAGACAAAAATCTCAATTGAAATTGGAAGAATAAGTTGAATGAAAATTTTTTGATTCATCTATCACTAGAGGTAGACAACACTAACAAACATAAAGTGGCAGATATATAAAAGAAATTGATTCATCATCTGTAACATCTATCCATCCTGCAATTCCAATCAACCGATTAATTGAGTAACTCTTGGGTAAACTGTTAAACTAGTAAGAGTTGTATTGTCTAACCTCATTCAAAAATGAAAATTGAATTTTTATAGAATCAAAATAGAAATGATTTTAGAATTTGATCATTT
>NW_025874976.1:0-2375 GCF_002878395.1 Capsicum annuum
CTTAACGCAAAATTTTTAAAGTCCGACCAAACATTCATCTGCAACATAGACTTGAATATAACAAAAACTACAACAAAATAATACGATAATCGAAATATTAGAATAATACAATTAAACCTAACCTTTTGTGATTGTAGATGACACCTTTAGAGCTCATAAAAAAATAGTTATTAGAATATCTCCGCCAATAAATTTTACATTGTGGATGTTATTATATTATTGTAGAAAAAAAGAATTCTCCAATACTTTTTCCACAAAAAAGAATCATCTAAATATGAAAGATTTTTATTTTTATGTTACGAAAAGGAAAAAATTAATTATAGTATCAAATTAAAATATCGAAGATTTTTATTTTTATGTTGCGAAATGAAAAAAATTAATTATGGTATTAAATTAAAGAAAAAAAAATCTCCAATACCTTTTTCCTACAGAAAAGAATTATTTAAATATGAAAGATTTTTACTTTTATGTTGCGAAAAGAAAAAAAAATTAATTATGGTATCAAATTAATACTAAAACACAATTTTCGAAAATTAAATTTTTTTCCTCAAAAATCTAATAACGTGTTTTCATTTTTTTCCTTAAAAAATTAAAATAACTTGTTTTCTTTTTTTCTTTTTTGGAACTTTAGGATATTTTTTTGGTGTTTGTCTTTTTAAGGAAATTTTTCAAAGGATATTTTTTTTAACCATATGTTATAGAATTTCTTAATTTAAATATTATAATATAATGATATAATAACGAAGGACAAAAAGTTCAAATAACTTTTCTAAGGGTATTCACAGTTTTAATATATTATAGATTATAGATTATAGATATATCTAGTGTAATTCTAAAATAAAATTTGGATAAGATAATGTATACTTAGTTTTACTCGAGCTATCTTATAAAAATAAAGAGGCTATTTAGACAGACCCTCGATTCAAGACAAGAATATTGATTTTTACTACTTTTCTCATTAATTCTTTCGTTTTTGCATCTACCACCAATCATTTTTACTACTTTAACTCCTTCCTCCTTTTTCTTATTAATTTCTATAACAATTAAAACAAAGGGTATATTTTTAAAAATTTGTAAGCTATTATATAAGCTATTTTGCAGTCATGTTAGTGCATGTTTTGTTTGTTATACAATATATTAGCATTGTAAATTTATTCAAAAAGTTATTCAAATTAAAGGAACGTAGTTATTGTTTGTTTGATTTCAAATGATAGTTAAATTATTTTATGAATTCCTCTATCGAAATTCCTTTTTGCTGTTCATTTCGCTGACTTGGACTATATGTATGCACTTAATTAGTTTAAGTATACCTCGAGATCAGTCTAAGGTCGCCAATCAATATATATAAACAGTATATTTTTCTAAAAATGATGAAAACACCTAATATTCATCATTTAAGTTCTCTGATTAGTTCTTTTGACAGTATTGCTTCATGTGTCCCTTCTTTGAAGATCTGTGAGGACCTAATTCTTGTTGGTTATTGTTTTTCTCTTTTTTGTCGTTGTTAGTGTTTTAGTTGATCAAGTTTTTAGCAAGTTAGTAGTTGGTTGAATAAAAATAGTTGTATCTTTTAAGTTTGCTAGTAGTTGAGTATTAGTAGGAGTTAGTGGATTGTTATCTTAATTTTATCACTAGTAAAGCTCTATTTAAGAAGATTAATTGTTGTACTTCAGACGTAATGAGAATCTTACCCACAGAATAGAGTCCCAACATTTATTTTCTCTCCTAAATTTTAGTCTTTTTCATTAGTGGTATCAGCGCCAATTTTGAGAGAGAAATACATAGGAAAAATTGCAGTAGCAACGTGAACCTATGGCTTCAGAAAACTTTGTGTAGGCATCCATTCCTCGCTTTGATGGTCACTATGACCATTGGAGCATGGTGATGGAGAATTTTCTAAGATCAAAGGAGTACTGGTAAGTGGTTATGGATGGCATACCAGAACCAGCAGAAGGCACAGCAGTGTCAGGCGCACAAAGAGCAGAAGCACAGGTAGCAAAGTTGAAGGACCTCAAGGCGAAGAACTATCTTTTCCAAGTAGTTGATCGTTCAATCTAGAAAACTATTCTTTCTAGAGACATCTCTAAGCAGATTTGGGACTCCATGAAGAAGAAATATCAAGGATCAACAAGGGCAAAAAGGCAGCAACTTCAAGCACTTCGTTCAGAGTTCGAAACTCTTCGAATAAAATCTGGAGAGTCAGTTATTGACTATTTTTCACAGGTGATGACAGTCATCAACAAGATGCGGATCCATGGTGATAAGTCAAATGAAGTTATAATTATTGAAAAGATTCTTCAATCAATGACACCAAAATTTAACTTTGTCGTTTGTGCTATTGAAGAGTCTCATGATATTGATATGCTTTCAATTGA
>NW_025874977.1:0-8933 GCF_002878395.1 Capsicum annuum
ACCCTAGATGCCATACGATGCTTACGGTCACAAGTGACCACAAACTAACCCATGAGCTGGCACCTGCTATGAGCACCGAATAAAATTGATAACAATGACGTGTGGAAATTAATTGAAAAATTACATAAGGTTTTAAGTTCTGAAAAATAATACAACTAAATCCATAAAATTAAAACATATGCAGAAATATTGAAATCTGACTGATTGAACTAACAAAGTGACTGACTATCTGAAGTGATTGAAAGCCTCTAAATTGACTGAGGAGTTGATGGGACAAGCCCTAAACTAACTCTGACTGACTACTAAACTGAAAGACTAAAATAAATATAAATGGTCCCCAATATATGAGGACTCACCACTGCTATTGCTACTGATGCGCTGGAATGTCTAAGTACGGTCGGGAACCTGAGCATCTGAACCTTTGATATAAGACATCATAGTGCAAGAAATGAGTATGCGATCAGTACTTTGAATGTACTGGTATACTAGATAAGGTTAGGCTGATATGCATAGGTTATGTGCATGAGTCATAACCGATTGAATGAATAGCATATAGTAACTGAATAACTAGTATGTATATGTGAATCCTGTAAAATTTGTGAACGCATGACCAATAATATAACATGTTTCTAAAATAGTCTGTAAACTAAAATACTGAAATAGTCTGGACCCCTTTTAACATACAATGAGGAGTTGAATTAGGCTTGAATCATACGGAGTCTTACAATATCTCCCCTTAGGAACATTCGTCCTCGAATAAGACTGATTAAGATAAGAGTACTGAAGAACTGGGATTACATGCTGAATGTGCATAACTAAAAATATGATTATGTAGCTGAGTCTGAGACAGAATTAATGACTGAACTCATTTGTGAATGTATGCAACGACATGAAGATAATCATATGGCTGAAAATTATATTGGAAAAAAAAATAATCTAAGGAAAACTATTACCTTAAGCTGAGTTTGAGTTTATGGAGAAAAGATGAGGGTACTTGGTTGTTGTCTGCTTCAGCTTCCCAAGTGGCTCCCTCAATGGACTGATTTTGCCAAAGAACTTTGACCAAGGGAACTTCTTTGTTCCTTAGTCTACGAATCTAGAAATCAAGGATATCGACTGGAATTTCTTTGTAAGAAGGACTATTCTGAACATCTATGCTTTATAAAGGAATAACCACAGTTGGGTCACCAATACACTTCTTCAACAAGGAGACATAGAATACTGGGTGTACTGATGCCAAATCGGTAGGTAACTCAAGATCATACACCACCTTCCCATAACGACTCAAGATCTTATAAGGGCCAACATAACGGGGAATGATTTTCCCCTTCTTACCAAATGTCTTCACTCCCTTCATGGGAGAGATTATAAAATACACCATATCCCCAACTACAAACTTAAGATCTCTCTTATGCACATCTGCATAGGATTTTGGACAGCTTTGGGCTGTCTTAATTCTCTACCTGATCAATTGAACTTTCTCTAACGTATCAAATACTAAATCAAGCCCTATTAATATAGTCTCACCCACCTCAAACCAACCAATGGGAGATCTACATCTCCTCCCACAGAGAGCCTTAAACTAAGCCATCTGAATACTGGAATGATAACTGTTATTGTAGGAAAACTGGATCACAGGGAAGTGATCATCCCAACTACCTTTAAATTCAATAACATATGATATTAACATATCCTCTAAGGTCTAAATATTCCTCTCTGCCTGACCATCTATCTGAGGGTGGAAAGTTGTACTAAGATGAACTTGAATACCAAGACCCTTCTGAATGGCTTTCCAAAAGTGAAAGGTAAACTGAGTACCTTTATCTGAAATAATAGACAATGGGACTCTATACAACCTAACCAGCTCTCTAAGATAGAGCTTGGCTTAATCCTTGGCTAAATAAGAAGTATGAACCGGCAAGAAATAATCTGACTTTGTCATTCTATCTATAATTCAAATCATGCTGATAATGCGTACGGTGTAACCCTATCACAAAATCCATTTTCACCTCTTCCCACTTCTAAGTAGGGATGCTGAACTCCTGCATAGTGTCACTAGGATTTTAGGGCTCAACCTTAACATGCTGACAATCAGAGCACTTAGCTACAAACTTGGAAATATCCCTCTTCATACCCCTCCACCAATAGATCTCTTGCAAATCACGGTACACTTAGTGTCCCCTGGGTGAATAGAATAATGTGCACCATGCATTTCTAATAAAATTCGTTCTCTCAACCTATCAACACATGGCACAGACAACCTACCCTGATATCACAATACACCATCTCCCCCTTAGGAGTAAACCTCTACTTTTAGTTCTCTGACTGACTTCTTTAACTTAACTAGATAAATATCCCTATCTTTCTTTTCTTTTACTTTGGCAACCAAAGAAGATTCCAAACTATTCTGAACCATACACTACCCTTAGCTGAATCAACCAAATGAATACCTAGTCTAGTAAGCTGATGAACCTCTCTGACTAACTTCTTCTTATCATCATCAACATGAGCAATACTACCCGTAGACAATCTGCTAAGGGCATCTGCCACTACATTAGCTTTGCCTGGGTGATACAAAACACTTATATCATAGTCTTTCAATAATTCCAATCTTCTTCTTTGATAAAGATTTAGATCTTTTTGTGAAAGCACATACTGCAAGCTTTTGTGATCCATGAACACATTAACATGCACCCCATAGAGATAGTGCCTCCAAATTTTCAAGGCAAACACAACAGTTGCTAACTGAAGATCATGGGTAGGATAATTCTTTTCATATGGCTTAAGCTGTCTAGAGGTATAGGCTTTGACCTTTTCCTGTTTACATCAACACACAACCAAGACCAACTCTGGAAGCATCACAGTAAATAACTAACCCATCTAAACCATCTAGCAATGTCAAAACTGGGCTGAGTTGAGTTGAGTCTTCATCTTTTGAAAACTCTCCCCACAAGAATTTGACCACTGAAACTTGAATTTCTTCTGGGTCAATCTGGACATGGGGGACGCAATGGATGAAAACCTTTCAACAAACCATCGGTAATAGTCGACCTAACCCAAGAAACTCTTCATATCTAATGGAGAGATGGGTATGGGCCAGTTTCTCACTACTTTGGTCTTTTGAAAGTCAAATCTAATGTCATCCTCAGAAATAATATGACCAAGAATAGCTACTGTTCTTAGCAAAAATTTGCACTTACTGAATTTGGTGAACAATTGATCGACTCTAAGAGTCTGTAATGCAATTATGAGGTAGTCTGCATGGTCGTTCTCACTACGGGAATAGACAATTATGCCATCAATAAAGACTATGATGAACATATCTAAGTACTGTTTTAACACTCTGTTCATCAAGTCCATGAAAGCTGCTGGGGCATCCGTTAGTCAAAAGGACATGACTAGAAATTTGAAGTGACCACATCGGGTTCTAAAAAAATTATTTTTAGAATGTCACACTCTCTGACTCTGAGCTGATGATAGCCAAATCTGCAGTCTATCCTAGAGAAATAATTGGTACCCTAAATTTGGTCTAACAAGTCATCAATTTTAAGGAAAGGATATTTATTCTTGAGTATGGCTTTATTCTTGAGTATGACTTTGTTCAACTAACGGTAATAAATGTAAATTCTGAGTGAAACGTCTTTATTTTGCACGAAAAGGATAGAAGTGCCCCATGGAGAAATACTGGGCTTGATGAATCCTTTATCTAAGAGATATTTCAACTATACTTTCAACTCCCTAAGCTCTTCTGGAGCCATTATATATGGAGGAATAGAGATAGGCTGGGTATCTGAAAGGATGTCTATTTAGATGTCAATTTCCCTTTCGGGATAAACTCTGGGAATATCTTCAAGGAATACATCTAGAAATTCCCTTACGACTGAAACTGATTCGAGACTTGGGGCCTCAGAATTAGAGTCCTTGACTCAAAAAGATGGTAAACACAACCCTTGGAAATTATTTTTCTTGCCTTAAGGTATGAGATAATTTGACCCCTAAGCACTGAAGTAATACCCCTCTATTCAAGGATTGGCTTATTGGGAAACTAAAACTGAATTATTCTATTTTTGCAATCAACTATAGCATAACATGAATGGATCCAATCCATGTAGACAATGACATCAAAATCAGTCATCTCTAACTCCACGATGTTAACTGAGGTAACTTCTTGGGATATTGTGATCGGAAAGTTTCTATGTACCTGCCTAGCTATAATAGAGACACCTACTGGGGTAGACACCTAAAAGCGTTCTGCTAAAAACTCGGGACTGGTACCAAAATTAACAGCTATATAGGGGGTTATAAAAGAAAGTAAGGATCTGGGGACTAACAAAATATAAACATGAAGGTGAAAAACCTACAACATATGAGTAACCATATCAGGAGAAGTTTCCTGATCTATTTGCATAAAGCCTATTCTGATGTTGTCCGTTGGTAGCACTAGAAGTAGCGCCCTGCTGAGTTTGGCAACCTACTAGAGCTGATGACTTGTTGGACTAACCCTATTGGTGAAAGTTCCTTCCCCTTTAAGCAACTAATCGACACTCTCTAAACCTATGGCCTTGATTTTCACATCTAAAATATATATCACTGCCAGCTCTACACACACCGTGATATTCCTACCATGTTTGTGGTAAAGAGGATTAGTGCAACCACTGTTCACATTACCCTGGGGATTATATCATAGGCCCTATCCTGATTGTCATTCCTAAACTTTGGTATTAGCACACTAGATTAAGATGGAGTTGGGGCAGAAAACTTCTGTTGAAATTGAGAATAGTTACCACCCTCTAACTTTGGCTGAAAAAACTGAAGCTACCTATTTTGGCTCTCTTATTCTCTCTTTTTTTCTCCTTAAATTCTTGCTTCTACATTTTTTGAGCATGGACCATAAGCCTAGATATGTCCATCTCCTTAATTAACATCGCAGTCCTGCACTCTTTGACTATCCTATTAGATATGCTAGACACGAACTTACTCATTCTATATCAGTTATCAGACACCATGTGAGGAGCACATCTCGTAGCTAAGTAAACTTAAGCGAATACTCTTTCACACTTATATTTCCCTGATTCAAATTAATAAACTCCAATACCCTAGTGATGATAGGCGAAATTACGCGCCTATATCAATATATTTTGCCCATATTTTAGCCTAGTTTCGAGAACTAATTATCTATTTCGTACACTTTTAGTCCTTTTTCCTGTAAATGAGCTAACAAATGTGATTAGGAAAGTTTCAGGTATAAATGATGCAAAATACAGCAATTTATGGCTTACTTGACGCAAAAGAAAGCTCACAAACGAGATGGAAAGGAGCTGGACGCATAAAGGACTAAATCTGCTGCATGGAAAATCTGTCCCGGGCTAAAACAGCATTTCTGAAGACTTTGGGACTTACAGACACAAAGCTGGATTTTTGCCATAATACATTAACCTAGTGCAATTAGGTTATGTGTTTCATCATTCTATTTGGATTATAATTTTGTAACCTTACCCTAGTACAATTGGGTCAAGGATTTCATTAGTATATTAGGATTTGGTTATTTATTTTATTAGTTTAGTAGGAGTAGGATAGGAGTATTATAAATACCCTATCATGTTAGAGATTTTAAGAGAGGGGGGAGACATTCTGACAATTCATTCATCTCCTTACAATTAAGACATCTTCCTACAACCCATTCTCAATTCTTCATTCTTCTACTCTTAAATTCCACAACAAGAGAATCGTTACTTGCTACGGAATCACTAAAACCACACGCCAAACACCTACTATTCACGCCATCCACCATGCAAAACGTGATATCCTTCGCATTCACGGGTAACTAAATCTCTTAGTTGGGGTTATGGAAGCCGAATGAGTTACTATCTATAGCTATGAGTTTGTGAGTTCAAGACAAGTATATTGCTTATATCATTATTCTCTTCATCTTAAATCTACATTCTTTGCGGTTCAAACACAAGAACACGCCATTCTAACATCTAACCTGTTCGAGAGAAAGGTTATTTGTCTAGAAAAGAAGACGCATAGACCAACGCCAGTCTAACATCTGACTTGTTCGAGAAAAAAGTTATTTGTCTGGAAAAGAGATAATGTCAAGGTAGTAGGACACCCTTTCCTATTAAAAAGCTAGTGCCGTACCTGGACTAACTTCTTGGAGAATTCGTACCGTTAGTCACGCTTTAAGCTCGAGAGAGTTAAAGTGAAATAGTCCTTGTTTAGGTCGAGAGACGCTTGGATTTACCATCGACTACAATTCTCTATAAGCAATTACATGTCAAGACTCTACACACTCATAGCCAATAGAGACGTATACCTCAGAAGGTGGACATAACCCCAACGCCTCAATTCTCATTGTTTACAACACACGTGACAATCTCTCTTTATTTTGCTATTTTCAGTTCTTACATTCTTGTTTTGGTTACATACTACAATCCCCCCTTTCCTACGAGACTTGCACTAAAAGTCTAGTAATTTCTCTTGCTTGTTGGCCAAGCTATTCTCTGTGGGATCGATACCCAACCCAGGTTGGGTTCTATATTTGCTAACGACCGCTTTACACTCCCACGAGAGCTGTAGATTGAGCGTTATCACCTAGCTTCCCTCAACTCTAAGGGAAAGAATCTGTCTAAAAGGTCTATAGCAAAATCTCCCCACGCTATAGGTCGTGCACTTGTTCCTCTATCCTCTTTCCACAACTTAAATCAGTTATAAGAAATATCCTAAAATTGGTAATAAGATAACTCTACACTCTCACAAGAATCCATACCCATAATATATGTCACCTTCTAAACCAAGTCAAGGAACTCTTACGGATCCTTATCAGACTTGAATCTCAAAAACAAAGGAGGATTCATTCGGGTGAAATCTCAAATCCTGGCTGTGATAGTATTAGTCATTGGGTTGGATGGAATAACAACTAAATAATTGTTCTGAGCTACTACTGAATGGGATAAAGTTGTGAATACAACTCTAAACTCGGTATGAAAGACATACTCATTCACGGGATCTTCCTGAATGGGCAGAGGTGCGGCTGATTTTTGTTTTTTCTTTCTTCAGTATTTTTGGGAGGCATTTTCTATAAATAGAAGGAATAATGAATTATAAAGAGATATTAAATTGGGATCATTCTCATTCACATGACATGAATGCTGAAAGAAGGGAAACTCTTCCTAAAACGTCTTGTAGACTCTTGCCCATAAGTGTGGCATGCTTCACATCCATGCACAAGACTCTACTCAATACTCCTTTCAGACTCCCCAGGATACTTTAGTATCTTAGATTCTGATAATAAGTTTGTAATATTGCAGGAGTACACGCTAAATGCCACATAGTGCTTACGGTCACAAGTGACCATAAGCTAACCCCTGAACTGGTACCTGCTGTGAGCATTGAATAAAACTGATAATAATGATATGTGCAGAAATTAAATAAAAAATACAATAAGGTTTTAAGTTCTGAAAACAATACAACTAAATCCAAAAAATTAAAACATATGCGGGAAATACTGAAATTTGACTGAAAGAACTGACAAACTAACCGGCTGTCTAAAGTATTTAAAAGCCTCTAAACTGACCAAGGAGTTGATGGGATAAGCCCCCTACCACCTCTGACTGACTACTGAACTAAAAGACTGAAATAAATATAAATAGTCCTCAATATATGAGGACTCACCACCACTATTTCTATTAATGTACTGGAATATCTAAGTACTATCGGGAATCTGAGCGTTCGAACCTATGATATAAGACGTCATAGCACAAGAAGTGAATATGCGATTAGTACTTTGAATGTACTGGTATGCTAGATAAGTTAAGGCTGATATGCATGAGTAATAACTGACTGAACGAATAATATGAAGTAGTTGAATAACTGATATGAATGCGTGAATGTTGTAAAATCTGTGAATGCATGACTAAGCATATAGCATGATTCTGAAATAATCTATAATCTGAAATACTAAAATCTGATAATTAAATAACTGATAACTATATGCTATGGTCAATGTAAACCTAAACTAAATTATACTAAATACTGGATTAAGATTGTGAGAGGTATCATCGAACTGACATACCCCAGATCTGAGCTAATAAGGGTCCAACATATGACCCCAGTAGTAAGGGTGTTAGTACCACGCCACGGGTACTAACACATGGATGTGTGGATCCACTAAGCCACTAAAGAAGTAAGGTATTAATCCTAAACTGATGGGTAACTCCTCATAACCCACGCTGGCTACGTAGTTTTGGAATACAGGGACTACTACTAACGACTTCTCCTAACTAACGGAGTGCTAAATTCTACTCCCAACTGAAAGACACTAATTACTGGACTGATCTAAGTTTAACTGAATATGATAACTTCCTGGCTGATAGTGCCCTTACATATCTGAAAAAATTCTAAAAATACTAAGACTAAGTAAATGACTATGTTTTTGGGTATTCATAAACCCCAAGACTCGATATAAATAGCAATAGAAACACATGAACACCTTTAGAAATAACCATATAAGGGATCATTGTTCAAAACTATCTCTTAGACATTTTATCAAACACATTGAGGTCATGAATTAAAGCATGGAAATAGTTTAAAATATGTAGTACTCACAGGACTACAATACTAAACCATAAATTAGGAATTCAACATAAAAACATCATTATTCCATCGTGTAAGGTTTAATGTCAACAATAATTACTTGTAAACATTATGTAAACATCAAAATTCATATGGATTCATGGAAATAATTTATTGTAAACATATAAATTCATAATTTAAATCATAAAAAGGGATTCTTGGACTCCATGGGTGAAAAAGAACCATGAATGAACATCATACATACCTTAATGGAAGAATTCTTGAGAGTTCTTGGTGGTTTCTTGAAGCCAAAGGCTTGAATTTTGAAGGGGCTAAGGATTGTTCTTAATAGAGGATAG
>NW_025874978.1:0-1262 GCF_002878395.1 Capsicum annuum
ATATATATATATATATAACACGTAAGCTTTATGACTTGAAATATGTGGAAGAAATTTTGTACTTTTGAGCGAAACTTTCCAAACTCATAAATGTCTTCATGTTTGTGCCTTTTATTTGCCGAAAAATCGGCACATTGATTAATTTCCTTTCAAATATGTGTAATGATGATCTTTTGGCTTTTACCAAATGTTTACGGAATTGCAAAAATAATTCTCAATGTAGAGTTATTTAAAATCAAATTTAAACCAATAATTCAACTTTAAAATATATTACTAATTTATTAATAACAAGTTACTATTATTTTAACGATTTAAATGTCATCTTTTATCGAATTATGGATTCTCAAACAAAGCAGCCTTCAGCAGGAGCTGCATTATCATTTTTCTTTTTTCGAGGGATAGACTTGTGAAGAAGCAGGTTTATTTCCACTCCAATCAGCAGCTGCTAGATTTTCTATCTCTTTTAAACTTTTTCCGAGTGTAGCCAGAGCTTTATGATGAAAAAGCTCGTCCCACGCACTGTTTGGAGGTCAAGCCCCATCACAGCAGTAGGAGTGCGACTTAGGTCCACTAGCATACACACACACACCAAAAAAAATAGTTCACTCAATTATTGTCTTCATGTATGTACATGTGATCTATTTAATTAATGAACTATCTTCACTGAGACTCATTTTCTAAATTCTGTAATAGAGTAAGAGTTTTTCTTAGCGAATTAATCGATAATCCAACAATAATTATTAAATTAGAATATTTCATCTCTTTTCTCACTTTTTAAACTCTCATTCCACACTCCCATTGTTTTTTTGTTTGAGAAATGGCCGTGGCCATCTCCGTTGTACTTGAATATTTCTTTCTCCGTTTCTTTGTTACTCTTAACTTGAATATTATAACATATTTCGGCTGATACATGATATTAATTCCGTCTCAGTTTAAGTATTCTAGTTTGATTGAATATATAGATGTTAAGAAATAAAGGAAACTTTTTGAATTTTATGATCTTAAAGAATAATGGAGCTTTATATATTGTGATTTTGAAATTGTCAAATATAATGTTGAAATCGAAAAACTTACTAATTAAATATTCTAAGACTAATAAAGAAAATAAAACACTTAAATTGAAACGAACGTAGTGTAAATTGAATGTTGCATACTGCGCAGGTGTTTATTTAGCTCGACTAGTTTTCAGTTGTTATTTTAATAGAATTTGAAACGAAAGTAGTGTAAGTTGAATGTTGCATACTGCGCTGGTGTTTATTTAG
>NW_025874979.1:0-1834 GCF_002878395.1 Capsicum annuum
TAGAGATTAAAGCAAGCCAAGATTTCGAAACACAAAAACTCAACATAAGCTTATGATGCAGATACTCATTATTAGCATATACAATATAATGAGTACTCCCTCCGGCACATTTTTATGTGACACACTTTCCTTTTCCGTCCTTAAAAGAAATGTCTTACTTAATATAATTAGAAACAATTCAACTTTAAATTTCCACCTTTACCCTTGAACAAACAATTCACAACTATACATATATAAGGATTGTTAAGAGGCGACAAGTTAAAAAAGTCTTTCTTTTTTCTAAAACACGGTGCCAAGTCAAACTGTGCCATTTAAAATGGGACGGAGGGAGTATTAATAAATTCGGGCTAGAGATTAAAACAAGCCTAAGATTTCGAAACACAGAAACTCAACATAAGCTTATGATGGAGATACTCCCCCTCCAACACATTTCATGTGATACACTTTTCCTTTTAGTCCGTAAAAAAAAATATCTTAGTTACTATAATTAGAAACAATTCAACTTAAAAATTCTACCTTTACCCTTGAACAAACAATTTACAACTACACATATATAAAGGATTATTTAAAACCACAAGTTTAAAAAGTTTTTCTTTTTTAAAAACATCGTGCCAAGTCAAACTGCGCCACATAAAATGGGACGGAGGGAGCATTAATAAATTCAAGGCTAGAGATTAAAGCAAGCCTAAGATTTATACTCATTATTAGCAGATACAATATAATGGGTACTCCCTCCTGACACACTATCCTTTTTAGTCCGTTAAAAAAAATGTCTTGCTTTCTATAAATAGAAACAATTCTAACTTTAAAATTCCACCTTTACCCTTGAACAAACAGTTCACAACTACACATAATAAAAGGATAAATTAAGGCCACAAGTTTAAAAAGTTTTCTTTTTTCCTTAAACATTGTGCCAAATCACATGGTTCCAATAAAATGAGCCAGAGGGACTATTAATAAATTCGGGGCTAGAGATTAAAGCGATCCTAAGATCTCAAAACACACAAACTCAACATAAGCAAGCCTCCGACGCATTTTATGTGACACACTTTCCTTTTTAATTCATTTAAAAAAAAATATCTTAGTTACTATAATTAGAAACAATTCAACTTTAAAGTTCCACTTTTACCCTTGAGCAAACAATTTACAACTACACATATATAAAGATAATTTAAGGCCACAAATTTATTTATTTATTTTTTTTTCTAAAAACAGTGTGCCACGTAAAATGAGACGGGGATTTAGAAACATACCTGAATTTCAAGAGGGATTTGACTGGAAGTCTTGAGAGGATTTCAGTGATGAGTTCTGGTGGGAGAAGAGGGATTGAATCTTGCATTGAAGTTGATGGATTTTGTGAATGGGAAATGGGTTTGTTGCGTTTAGGGTTTTGATGGCTGTTTTTGTTTACTTCACATTCCATTTTTTGGTTTTGGCTGAAAATTGAGAAATTGGTTTGATTGTTTTGCTGTGTAATTGTGGAAGAAGATTCTCAGTATGAGAAGAGTATTACTACCTCTTCACTCAATTTCCCCCAAATTGCTACTCCCTAGTTTCAAGAAAAAACAACACTTTCCTTTTTAGTTCATTTTAAAGAAAAAACTTTTTAATTAATATTTTAATTTTATAAAATATTTTGATATATTTAACAAACTTTACAATAAGCAAAAATTATCTTTATTATCTTAAATTTTGTGTCAAATTAAAATAGAATATGTTATCGTATTAAGAAAATAATATTTGGTAAAGTAGTTTTATCATATTATTGAAGGATAATGAATTAATATTAATAGTAGAATACGATTTTTTTAAATTGTTAGCGCAACCTTTTCAA
>NW_025874980.1:0-1757 GCF_002878395.1 Capsicum annuum
TATCTCTTAAGGACTTAAATTTTAACTCACATATTAATGACTTTTTAACTTCTAATTAAGTCCATAAATAAAGTTCATAATATGATTGTCATGACTTTTAGTTTTTTTTTATCACCAGAATTCTTCTATTTTAAGTAGTACTAGTATTCCAAAGTTGAATAGGTTGCATTTCCTTTTGAATGAAGCTGCTTGCTTATATTATGTTTTGAATGATTATCTACATATTAATGTTTGTGGTTTAATCCAAACTTCTTCCCAGACCCAACTTGTGGGATTTCAGTGGGTATGTTGTTGTTGTTGTTGTGTTTTATTCTTAACTTCCAAAGTTTTTCTGTATTCTTATATTGAATTTGCACACCACTAAGAGAACAACCATTATAATATATATTTGGCTGCCATTTTCGCGTATTTTTGTGGTCTATTTGATATGGAGCAGTATGTTTCAGAGTGCTTGGGAAAATACTCCAGTCTTGGCCTTGCATAGGCTGCTTCAGAATAGACATTGAAGTGTATCCACATCTAGAGCTTGTTCAGAAAGAAACTATCTTTATTTGCTTGTTTGGACGCCTGTCGCTTGACGAATGTTTCCCTTGAATGCTTGCCAAAAGCTCTTCTTTTGGTTAAATATTGATGTGCTGTTGATTTGCTCCTTTTTCAAACTACGTTGTAATGCTTTTACTTGAGCTGAGGTTCTATTGATCTCTACCTCCCAAGGTAGGGGTAAGATCTACATACACACTATCCTCACCAGACCCACTTGTGGGATTACACTGGGTGTATTGTTGCTGCTGCTGCTATGTCAGCCTTTGACATCTCTGAGCATTTACTGTTCATCTTTTTCTATTGCTTAGAAAGTAATGCCTTTGGTCGTTGAACCAAATCATCACGCTTCAATGTTTTCTTCTCCAACAGAGTATTCCAACATTTGACAGTCTTGGTGACGCATTCATGAATTCTCAGACTGTAAATATAGTTGACGACATTTCTGACTCATCATTGAATCTAGAGGACACTCACAAACCCACTACAAAGAAGGCTACTCGGAAGGCTATACAGATGGTCTAAATTCTGGTAAAGATGAAGGCAACCAGGTACAGCTCAAAATGGGGTTTGAAGTTGGCGAAGAGGTTGTATTGATATCTGGAACACTGCAATCCTAGTATAAACAAATATATCGTAGAAAGTATTATCTGAACCTCACTGTGTCAACACAACAATTGGAATAGACTGAGTTTATCTGCTGCATCTCTCTGTGCATTCTAGTCCGCTTTTAAAGTTTTGTCCTTACGAACAGATAGATATTCTGATTCAAAATCTGTCTACTGAGGTATTCAGGAGAAAGTATGGAAAAAAGTTGAAGATCAGCCTATGAATGCATACAAAAGATATGAAAAACATTTTGAAATAGCTTGATTCTCTAAAGAGACATCCAGTCTTCTATCTAATAGTTATCACAGGGTTTAGAGGTGCTCCAAAAATTTACAAAGAACACACATACAAGACACCAAACGGAAACAACAAACACAAACTTGAAAGATAAAGAAGATAGATAACTTGACACAAAGAGAATATGAAATGTAGCAACTAAAGAGCGTATCAAACTCTAAAACCTCTACAAATCATATTAACAAGCACCAAGTTCTTACACAAACACAAGAGGAACTCGGTTCACTCAGGCACTCACGTTTCTAGCCATTTCACAACACAAGTGAACCTTTCACTTGTGATGTTCAAAGTTGGTGGTCTACTCTCTTCTT
>NW_025874981.1:0-1530 GCF_002878395.1 Capsicum annuum
GATATAGTTTAGGGTGAAAACGATACTTTTTCCCTATTGTTAATACGGTAGTAGTTTTTAGTGTTGATAGTACAGAATCAACCTCTCTAACTTATTAAGATGTTATATTTAGACAATCAAAATAAGCTATCCTTCAATGAAACACTTCAACTATACTAATAAATTATTTTAATTACACACTTTCTTTTGGGTATGCACCCATTCTTTTATTAAAGAACTAAGTTTAATCATATAAAATATATCATATTCTTTAATTACATATATTTATTTTGATAAGTTATAAAACTTCAAATATTTTCTTCTTAAGATTGATGTGTTAATGGACCGAGAAAGACATATTTTATACAGTTAAATTCCCTACCTAACAAATAAATAAAAAGAGGCACAACTCTTTTAGAAAAAAAAAATTTGAATGGAAAATGTAGAAACACTATTAGAATTTTATATGTTTAACCGAAATATGTTGTGGATCCTAATGGGCAAATCCATCAGTAGCTCCTTCCGAAAATTCATTTAAATCCCTTAATTAAGGTCTGTATTTATTAAACTTCTAAACCTCCAGAACTTTGAATCAATTAGGCATTTTTTGCCTACATAACACATCACGTGTAATGCACTCGCAGGAGGCACGGGAGAAATATTTTTTTTACTAAAATACGAATAGAAATATGCCAAGTGACAATGAAGGCCCCAAAAAATATTAATTAAAAAGTTTGTATTTAAATTATTTTATTCATATAATTTTATAATTATTATAATTTCTTAATTCTTTTTTTAAAAAACGACCCCACCCCCTGTCATCTTCTTCACAACATCCCACCCTCACCCCATCCCACCCCACCCCACGTCTTCATCGTTTCAACCCCACCCCCACCCCCGCGTCTTCACATGAAAAAATTTCTTTTAATCATCCATAATTATTCTCATTTCTTGAAAAATTTCAACAAAATTTACTTTTTTTTCCTCCACTAGTATCACCATTTCTTGAAATTTTTTACAATAAAGATCACTTTTTTTCTCCATTAATATCACCATTTCTAGACCCTTTTTTGAATTTTTGAAGTAGATTCAAACAAAAAATTTTTTTTGTGTATTTTTTACTTCACGGAGAACCAAAATTCACTTTAATGGAGAAGAAGAGGAACGTCGGGGTGGTGGTGGTGGGGGGGGGGGTATTTTTTATTTTCACTTTTTAAATTTTTTTGTAATTTCTTTTTAATAATTAGTTTTTTATTTTTAAAATAATTTTATAGTTATTTTTTAATAATTTGGATTCTCAATACCATTTTTTATTTTCATTTAAAAAAATTATTATTTCTTTTTAATAATCAGATTTTTATTTTTATTTTTTAAATAATTTTATAATTATTTTTTAATAATTTGAATCCTCAATACAATTTTTTATTTTTATATATTTTAAATTATATATATTTTTTTAATAATCAGTTTTTTATTTTTATTTTTTAAAGAATTTTATGCTTATTTTTTAATAATTTGGATCCTCAATTCCATTTTTTATTTTTATTTTTT
>NW_025874982.1:0-2057 GCF_002878395.1 Capsicum annuum
CGGCTCTTTATACCAATGTGATTTAATTCCAGGTGCATATTTCAATTACGTCTTCCATGATTCTTAGATCCAAAGGTAGCACCGGTCCATCAATAGCAGCATCCCTTCCTCTCGCACCCAGTCTAGTATCTCTTAGGTCGATATCTAGTAGCTCCAGTAGCAGCAGAGGGAGAAGATCGGTAGTATAAGGTAACGAACCAGAGACTCAGAGAGAGATGAAAAGCAAAACTCGACAAGGAGAAGGCGGAAACCAGGTGCTGCACTAAACTAGGCGTTACCTGGGGCCGCACGACTCAGGCAGACTCTCTACCTGTGCGCGTGCCTATTTCGCTTTAGGAGGTATCAGAGCGGAGTTTTGGGTAAAAACCATTCGATTTCTACTAATTCTTTTCTTGTTGTACCATATACATGACGATAGCAGTGGAGTGCTATCAGTGGTGGCTGTTGTTAAGGAAACACTCAAGGATCGAGTGACCCAAATTGATGGTAAGGTCGACCATTTGGACGGACAAGTGTAGACTATGGCAGAAAGGCAGGGGAATCCGGAATAGTTGGTCACCAGACGCTCGCTAATGAGTACCGCGTCTTCCCAGTGAAGTAGAGCCGTCTTCATGGGGCCTCAACGATCCCGGTGGCGATGTCCAAAGCGGGACGGACCGGGTCAAATTGAGGAGCTTGCTGTGGAGATAGGTTTTCGGTTCGTGAACCGAATGTCTCACCTGGCGACTCCAGACTTGAGTCCCGGAACCACAGCCATTCAACGGGATTTGAAATGCCAAGGCTCGAAGACCTCTGCGACATGGAACAGTACTTTAAGGCTGTTTGTGGCCCTTTTGACGACCAAGGCACAATGCCAACAATCTATCTCTCTGGGGATGCAAAGAATATTTGAAACGACTTTCGAACCATCACACAGATTCTGACCCAACTACCGTAAGAACAGAATGAAAGGGCAAAAAAGGATTCTATGCGCAGACGTGAAAGCTCTATAAATAGAAAGATTCTATCTTCTTTTTATTTTATTTAGAGAGGAATGATTCCCTTGTCTGAGAACCGCCATTCATGTACTATTCCTCCCCACCACTAAAAAGAGCGATTGAAAATCTCGAGAACCTAAACAAAAATGCAGAAGTGAGAGTACCCTAAGGCTCTCCTCTCTCCCCCTTTTTTAGCCAACACCATCAACCCCATTTTTCACTGGGTCAAAGCCAAAAATCTGATGAATAGAAGGAAAGGAGATTAGAAAGATAGGTGAACGACTTGACTATAGTATAGGTCGGATGTTTCCATGAGCAGTAAGCAGCAGATCTCCCCTTATTTTGGGAAAGCTGGTGGCCGCGTGTGAATTCTTTCAGGGCAAAGGGCGGCCTGATTCGACATTGTGTTGTTTACTCTGATCTGGTCGAGGTGGTTTTCGTTTACCAGCACGTAGGTGTTCTAAATTCCTATGACCGAGTCATTCTGGCCCCTGTGAACATCTTTTCTTAATGTATTAAAGAGGGCCTCTCTAACCGGTGAAAAGTGGTGGGTGTCCACTAACGGCGATTCCTAGCTCGGCTCCGATAACGCAATTCCGGGAGGAGTCGGTAGTTGGGCACTGGATCCCTTCAGACCTGGAGAATGTGTGACGCTGGGTTGGGGTTTGGTGAACCAACTGGTCGCTCCTCTAGTTCAAGTATCGAGCCCCCTTTTTCGTTGCCTAGGTTACACCTTCGGAATACCCCATAAGGGAATTTTTTCTATTCCCCCCAATCTTCACTTTACGCCATGCCGACTCCCCTTTCGTCATAAGGCGTGGAATTAGACCTAGGGGAATCTCTATAGGAACTAGTCCCAACTATTTTGCACATAGGAGATCGAGACACAACCCCAGGGCTATGGGGAAAGATGTAGATCGATCGCCCTAGATAGACAACTACATAGAGGGTCTCTACTAGTCTATATATTCTTTGATTTCGTTCCCCCCGTAAGATAAATATTACAACCAATGAGGTCTGCAAATTTCACATCGTTGTAATACCCGATCCGATAGTTTATGATATAGATAGATAGATATA
>NW_025874983.1:0-1227 GCF_002878395.1 Capsicum annuum
TTTAGGCCGTTAACGAATTTGTTAGAAAAATTGTACTCCCTTCGCTTTAAAAAAAATGACTTATTTTGATTAGCACGGAGTTTAAGAAAATAAAGAAGACTTTTAAATCTTGTGGTCTTAAACTAAAGTTGTGTCAAATGTACCAAAATGCTATTGTAATCTTGTGATCTTATCATGTGAAAAGTTGAAACTAAAACATTACCAAAAAAGAAAAATGTCATTTTTTGAAAACGGACTAAAAAAAACAGTCATATTCCTTTTAAATGGAGAGTATATAAAACATTCTACAAAACTTATTTTAATTACATATTAAAATAGTGGCTTAGAGCCCGTTTGGATAGAATTAAAATCTGGTCAAACCAACTTTTAATCTCTTTTTTAGTTTTTAGGTGTTTGGTAAAATTAAAAAATAATTTTAAAAAGCTAAAAACTGATTAAAAAGGAAAAAAAGTGAGAAGCTGGTAGCCCCAACTTTTTGCTTTTTAGATTAAAATTCGTTTAAGTTTGACCAAAATATTTATCTTTTTATCCCTTATATTTTTCTCCAATTCCAACTGTACCCTGAACTTGGAGCCCTTGAATATATGATTTTTCTTTCTTTTTCTCTTTGTCACTTCTCTTCATTTTTCTCCTTTGTTTTCACAGAATCTATCATTACATCGGAGATTTGCTCAAAAAATTTATTTTAGAATTAAAAATTATAAATAATTCACCTTATTTGTGGTGTTAACAGTTTTAAGGACATTTAAGCCATTTTAACAATAAAAAGGTATTTAACATCACTTGTATACCAAACACATCAACAACTTTTTTTTAATTTCAGCACTTCTATTCAAATAATTGTATACTTAATTTATAACCATTTAAATTAAGCTTTTAATCAGTTAAGCTAAAAAAAACTACTATCCTAACCAAATGGGCTCTTATTTATACATTGTTCGCGACCTTTAAAAAAAGGAAAAAGGACATGGGCTGGCTATTTTGAAATGAAATGGCCAGCCCATTTAAAATTTGGACATGGGTAGCCAATCGGCCCAATTTAATACCCCTAAATAGCCATTTGGCCCAAAACTGAGCCTTACACATTAAACGGACCCAAAACTGATCTCTTACACTATAAAGACCCCTTTCAACAGCTAGTTACTGAACTTTTCCAAATTCTCTTCTCTTTCTTTCTAATATGCTTCATAAATCTGTGTTTTCCATCAAAATTAGAAATTGAGTTGG
>NW_025874984.1:0-1389 GCF_002878395.1 Capsicum annuum
TCTTCCGACTTAGGCTTAATCCGATATTATTATATGGTCTGGTAGGGTGAGTGGCATACCCCAACCTAATAGATCCTGTAAATGGTATGAAATGGTTTTAAGGATAGATAGCATTTATAAAAGGTATTCCTAAGATAATAGGAGGATACAACTGATTTTTTATTAAAAAGAAGAAATGAGGAATGCAGACTTTATCTCGACATATATGAGTATTTGGTAATTTATAGTTGATATCAAGAGTATGACCAGATGCAGATTTTACTATGTGATTAGTTTTTTCAAAATACCTGGTTGGAATTATTCCTCCTTGAATACAACTAACATCAGCACCACTATCAATCATAGCAACATTAGTGACAGAAAATTCCTTATTTATCAAAATAGTGCAATTTATATACCATTTATGAGCTGTAACTATTTGCAACATCCCCAAGAAATAATCCCTTTTCAAATCTTTTGTTGGACTAAGCTTATCAATTTCATCATTTTCAGAGTATTCCAAATCCTTATCTTTGCCTTCCGACTTAGGCTTAGTCCGATATTATTATATGGTCTGGTAGGCTGAGTGGCATACCCCAGCCTAAGAGATCCTGTAAATGGTATCAGAGCCTGTGAATTTTCATACTAAATATGTTAAGTGAGGTGAAGATTTTTAGCACAGATATAAGACTTTTATAACTATGGATATGGGAGAAGTTAGTACTAAAAGTGCTAAACTCAAAGAGGTAGATTTACCTCAAGATATATATCTACTGAATAAATGGACAATTCCAAAAGTTGAATTAAATACCATATATGAATATGGATTTTTTGATAAAATAAAACATAAACAAATTATTAAAACAATTGAACAATCTCTTGCTTTAAATGCTGATGAACAAACTATTCAACTCTTAAATAAGCATGTTATTGATATTTTTAAACGTAATTATAATTATATGAATATTGGCTTAGTACAAATTGCCTTTCGACCTTTAACCCTAAAGGGTCTCCCTGAAACATTTTTAGCTTCTTTGCGTGATGCTAGAAATCTAAATTTTCGAAAATCCTTAATGGGATCTATTGAATCTACTCTTGCTGATGGTCCTGTATATTTTAATACTCAGCCAAATTTACAATTATCTCTAACTGATGTAAATATTATTCATGCTTTAACCTTAAATGTGAAAACTCATGGATATGATTATGCCCCTGGATTTGAACTAATAGGATTATCTTACTGCATATACTATCGATTATTATCAACTCTAAATCCTCGATGTAAGTTAATTGACGATAATTCTGATTGCACTATGCTTATTGAAACTAATTTTATAAAATCTAGGGTCACTACTCGAAGACCTATTAGATGGGATGAAATTGATTTCCCCCAAACATGGATTTTAAATT
>NW_025874985.1:0-1045 GCF_002878395.1 Capsicum annuum
TGTATCTTTTTCTTCATCTTGTTCTTCTTCTATTGTTGTCATACTACCAAATTCATCTTTTATAGCTGTTTCATATTTTTTTAATAATTCTATAGGTGTTAGTTTTTTAGTTGTTGTTGATGATGTTCCTTCTGTAGGTTTGTTAGTTCTTAATACCTTCTTGCTATTTTCAGTTAAATTTGAAAATCATAATTTCACTGCTCCTATTAGTGTTCTTTCTATATATTCTGGTGCATTTGTTATGTTTATATTATTATCTAATAATTGTTTTGTCATATATTCTATTCATAATTGTATTGTTTTTTCTGTATCTATTACACAGTATAAGTCTAAAAAGTTATAATTTTTTTATTAACTATTTGTTTTGGTGTCCATTTGTCATATTCATTCTTTAGATTATATCTTTTAAACTTATTCTTATAATATGTAGGTTTTCTTATTTATGATGTTCTAGGTATTATATTTTCATTTTCTTTTTTATCAAGAGTATTTATTTCTGTGTTGATATTTTCTAAGTTTTCTTCATTAATTACTTCTTGTTTTTCGTTGATTTCTAAATTTTTGTATTTGTTAATATTTTTGTATATGTTTCACTATCTTCTGAATCATAATTATATGTCTCTTCTATATCTATATTATTTATTTCTAATTCCTTGTTTTTTATTTCTTTATCGTTTATTTCTAATTTTTCTTTAAATTGATTTATCCCGTTTAGTAATTTTTGTTCTTTATCTTTTTTTTCCTTTTCTTTTTGTCTTTGTTCATACAAATCTTTTAACATTTGTAGTTCTTTTTCTAATTCAGCAATCCTACTATTTTTAGTTTCTTCTATTTTTCGTATTTCTTCTGTAGTTTGTTGTTTTATTTTTTCTATTTCCTTTTTCCTATCTATTTCTTCGTTTTCTCTTTCAATTCTTACCATAGCTGTCAATTTATCTTCTAATTTTAATTCTTCTTTTTCTAATATTAAATATAAATGTTCACCTATTTTCTTATATCTTCTTCCTAGATTAGAAAATGTTATTTTTATTTTTAATCCTTCGTG
>NW_025874986.1:0-1354 GCF_002878395.1 Capsicum annuum
CTCTGGGACCCATTTTTTGGGGCGTTATAGGTAGTTATTGAAAGATACATACGGCCATGAGGATTGTCAAGGATTTGGTTAGAGGGACACACGATCACGAGTATCTAGTCCTCGATGCCTACCATTACATACTTGAGTCCACAGATCCCGAAAGTAAGACGGCATTGCATGTTAATGAAAATGGAAGGCTTAAGTACTTTTTTGTATCCAATGGTGCTTGGATTCAAGGTTTTCAACATTTGAGAAAAGTCATAGTCGTCAACGAAACCTTCTTGAGGAGCAGGTATAATGGAGTTTTACTAGAGGCGGTGGCATAGGATATGGAGAATTACATCTATTCTGTCGCTTTTTGTATAGCAGACAAGGAATGTGATGCCTCTTATGGATATTTTTTTAAACAGATGTGAAGCTGTGCCAAAAATATCAAAGAGTTGTGTTTTGTTTCAGATAAGCATCTAAGTATTCCAAAGATGGGTTCAATTTTCTACACTTCAACTCACTTTGGTTGTTGCATAAGGCATCTTGGAGATAATGTTCAGAACCACTTTCATAATGAAAGGATCGTGACCTTTTTTTATAGAACAGATAGTTTTAGACCATTTTAATCAAATAACAGATATGTATCCCAAGGTAGCAAACTATCTCGTATACATCAATTTTGAGAGATGGAGCCAGGTATTCTGTCCTCCAAGTAGGTACATTCTTATGAATTTAATGTCTTGTTTGAGTTACAAGTTTGGTATGATGTCGTACTAAGTGATTCTTTTGTATAGGTACAATATTATGACGTCAAACATAGTTGAATCGGTGAATTCATTATTTGGTGATAAAAGAGAATTTTCCATCGTGGCTCTATTTGATATGATAAACCAGAAGTATGACAAATTTTTTCAGGAAAGGCGTATGATGTTCGAGAACGCAGGAACCAAATTTATTCTAGAAGCGGAAAAAATAATATCAACGAACATCATTCTGGGAAATAGGTTATTTGCTCATCAAATAGTAGATTACAAGTTCAGTATCGACGGTCATGGTGATATTGTCATGGTTAATCTTCAAACAAGATCTTGTATGTGCAGATTTTTTGACTTAGACAAACTACCTTGTCCACATGATATGGCAGTGCTTTCAGCTCAATACGGTGCAAAATATGAAACTAAAATTTATGACTGCTCATCTCCATATTATTCAGTGGAAAAATATATAATGGCATATAGTGAGAATATTAATCCTATGCCTCTAAAAAATCTTGAGTCTTTCCTGTAGTGCTTTTGGGGAGATTAATACTCCTCCATATATTGACCCTAACACTATCAAACCGAGAAGATGGCCATATAAGAGGAGGCATGGAATC
>NW_025874987.1:0-1917 GCF_002878395.1 Capsicum annuum
AGACAGGGTTCCTCTCTGTTATTGGTGTCTGTTTCCCCAGATTGCAAAATGTGCGTGTAGGATTGGTTGATTTTGAATTTTTTGTCCTTCAGCACGTCTTTGAAGGATTGTTTGCCCTGTGGGTCTTCCTCCATTAAGTCCTCCATATATTTGGGTGACGGATCTGGTTTTGTCGATGGTGGAATGGTTGAGTTTTGGTATTGTTTGGGGTGGTCGATCATGTCTCAGAGGGTCTTCTAGAGAAATAAAGTTTTTGATCCAACAATTGATTTCTCAATCTCACTCTATAAAAATTAATTGCAAAGCATGTTAGTCTCATCATATTATGGCATAACACATTTTTATATGGATAAGACATAGGATTAGAGTCCCGATGCACCATGATAATAAGATATTGGGTTCAAATCCCATGAATTTATGCCTAAGACACCTTTATATGGATACGACGTTGAGTTTGGATCTCAATGCACGATATTGACGATATAATGATGTCTAAGGCAAAATAATGGACTTTTAGTGAAAAGTCATGAGACATGTCCCATTGGATATGCTTCATTCTCTGAAGTGAATATGGTAGTAGGCATAATATGTCTAAAAGAAGATAAGTGATTGAATGTACGAATATTCATGTTCATGTGGAGGAACAATATGATAATAACCATCAAAAGTAATAATATTTTTATACGCTTATTACGATTATAAGATATGTTAGAGAAAAATTTTCTACATTATATGTATGCCTCGATTTGCTCCTGAAGTAGCAATATCATGAAAGAGGTTATAAGCTATCAAAATTTGATAGGCTTAAGGCACAATTATAATTTATTTTTGGAAAATGAGAATTTTGATTGTTATAAGTATAGATCAATTTCCTGGGGTGAATGGGATAATATTTAGAAAAGCTTGTCAATACAAATGTGCACTTAATTGTGATGGTATCACAACTCACCTCCGAAATAGGCAAAATAATGGAGAGGAGTTATTCTAAAATTTACTCCTGAAATAGTAAATTCAAAAAAAAAAATCATGTAATAGTAAATCTGAAATTTACTAAAACAAAAATTACATATGACAGTAAACTTGGAGTTTACTGGCACAAGCAAGTTAATAAGTTGACATGAAGTGTTATGACATTCCGAAGATATATATATTGAGTAGTTAACATGTAATGAAGAATTGAAGGATTCTTCAAGAATTATTTATATGGTGTTGGTGAAATTACAAAAAATAATACAACTGAAAATTACAAGTGAAGAAAAATAAAGTGAATATTTTCTTCTTCGGCTGAAGCGCGGATATCTCGCTTTCTTTAAGGAGATTCAAGTCCACTGCAGCAAATTGTTTCACCGGTCCTGTAATAATCTACTTGACTTGTCTCCTCCAGGATGCAACAACCTTTCTCACAAAGAATAACTAAATAACTCTGGACAAGAGTTGAGTTTAAAGCTCCATAATAAGAACACCTCCCTTCAACTAATGAACTCTTTTTTTTTTTACTATCTTTAGTGAACTCTATATTATCTTGTGTATATCAAAACCATGCAATACCACCTCTATATATAGGTGAAGAACTCTTCCATGCAATGAATAGGAAGAATAAATGGGATAGTAAAGATGGAATATCAATGGCTTTTAGGTTACAAGTGTTACAAGAGTTACATGAGTTACACCACATAAAGAATAGGATAATGAATGAATAAAGAGTGGAAGTTACATGAAACTTAAGAAAAATGATGGCCAAATTCATCCACCATAACCAAGAGTCAAAAGAACTAAGTGCAATATATGATAAACAATTCCATGGACGTACGTGCCTTAACAAAGACAGTAACCCCACTTTAAGGCAAAAAATCAAAAGGCAATTGTAACTTAAACACTTTAAGGAAAATTTTACTAAATGCCAAGAATGACAAAACG
>NW_025874988.1:0-1789 GCF_002878395.1 Capsicum annuum
AAACAGGTACATATATGTTGCAATAGATGACATAGATGATTTAATTATCAAATAGATATTTGCATCTATTATGACAGATGACTGAGTTGTTGGAAATTTTCAAAAAAATATTTATATCTGTTGTAACAGATGACATATCTGATTTTATTAATTATCAAATGAACATTTTCATCTGTTGTCACAGATGACTGAGCTTTTAGGATTTTTAAACAAATATTTATATCTGTTGTAACAGATGACTGAGCTATTCGGATTTCTAAACAAATATTTATATATATTGCAACAAATGACATTTGTTTGAAAATCTTTTTATCTCTTTTAATTTTAAAGAAAGAAGCTTCTGGTCCGAGTAGATAATATCAAGTAGTAGTACTTACTATTAAAGACGGTAAAAAATATTTCTTGGATATCCCAAAAGTGAGTTCATTGAGCAGCCTTGTCTTGTCTTTTCAATGTCAGTAGTCTTAATCTTCCTCGTGCCCCTCAAATTATTAATGAAATTAATGAATATTAATTAATGAATATTGAAAACCACCATGTCTACGTACACAATACATCTATAAAAATTATCTCATCTCTTCCTTCAACTGCAGGTTATTTTATTCAACTTTCATCTTTTTCTCTCTCCTCTTTAGGGCCACAACCTTTTTTCTCTCTTTTCTCTTCTCTTCTCATAAAGATCTTTTCGGATCTAAACCCATCCATATCTTTCCTCGACTTAAATTTCTATTTTGATCCCCTTTTTGATATTGGTATGGTTCATTATTGCTCTTTCATTCTCCTCTTCTTCTTTGCATGTTATTTACATCTATTTTTTTTATTTAATTACTATTTACCCATATCATATTTATTAATTTTTTTTAAGGAAATTGTAAGTGTTGAATAAACAATTCGAAAATTTTTATTACAATATGAGAAAAAAGTCATCTGTTGGGAGAAGTTTAAAAGCGTTGTTGGCAGTATCATTTTTTTGTATGTATTTTGTTTGTTTTATTATTGTTGATGCAGTTATTGATGTTGTTGGTGGGGTTGGCGTTGTTGGAACTTGTGTTGTTGTTGATAGTTTTGACACAAAGGATGTTGCTTCTTTGTTGTTGATGATGTTGTTGGAACAAATGTTGTTTCTTTTTTGTTAATGTTTATGCTATTATTGATATTGCAACAGATGAAGAAACTGTTGGAACAAATAAAACTACCAGAAAGGCTGGTTTGATGTATTCCATCGGACTCTACATCTGTTGCAACAGACTCCACATCTGATGCAACAGATGAACAATGTTCTTTTTGTGACATCAATTTTTTTCCTCTTCTTTGTAGATATAAGAAACTGACAGTTGATCAACTTTTGACGGACTATATCAAGAGGTTACAGTAAAGATAGGATTAGAGGAATAAACTGCTTGTAGATGGAACCACTTCATATGTGGGAGGTATGTATTACTGATAATGTTATCGTGGAAACACACATAGAGTGCACTAATTTTGTGAATGATATTTTTACTGATTAGTCATAGATCGTCAAACAAGATGTCTGCAATTTTACAGTTAAGTTTAGTAGGTCCGAACTGATAAGGCTGAGGGACCATGAATATGGTTCTAATAGGCTGTTAAGATTTAATGTCGGTTGTTGCTCATGTTTATTTGTCAAGCATTGTGATGGGATCTAATTTTTGTGTCATTGCAAAGAGATTCAATAGCGATTGGACTAACTTTTAGGGTGCATTGGACCCTTAGAAGGCATTCGTAGCTTAGCACTGTATCTAATTAGAACGGAAAACTAATATATTTA
>NW_025874989.1:0-2455 GCF_002878395.1 Capsicum annuum
AAACGAGAAATACACCAAAAGAGACAAAATAATTTAACGTGGTTCACTCAATCGACCTACATCCACAAAAGGAGATGAGCAATCCACTATATAAAGGAAAGTACAAATTATCAAGAGAGACAACCTCATACAATTCACTCAGAATAAAAGAGGCTCACACAAGTGATCCCGCAACACTTGTGTCTCACAAAGTCTCCCCCCAAACGAAACTCTCAAATCCCTAGGACCACATTGTGGATGCTACAAAACTAGAAGAAAGGAGTCTCTATTTATAGAGTCTATAGCCTTTTCCTACAAGAATAAGGATTAGCCAAATATGGAGAATATGTTTTCCTTTTCCTAAAAGAAAACTCAATTATGGTACCTAAAGGAAAATCCAATTATGGTAAGAAAGTCAGGACAAACACCAACAGAACACAACAGAAGTTTACAAAAAGATAGTAATGGTTTGTTGAGTTTTTCACAAGTTGTTGAAGCAGAAAAACAAGCTGTTTCTGGTATTAAATATTACCTTAAAATATCTGCTATTACAACATCATCTCGTAAACCTAAAATGTTTGATGTTGTTATAGTTGTTAAATCTTGGGAGAAGAAAAAAAAATTGCTTAATTTTTCACCATCTCCTTCTCCTGCTACTAAGTGATACTAGTGATTAGTTGATTAATAGTGGGTAAAAGTTAAAAGTGTCTACTGGTTGCTAATGGTTAAAATGATGTTAAATCTAATTTTGATGTCCTTTATTTTGTACTAGCATTTTTCTTTTGTAACCTATTTTGAGTCACTTGTGCTGTGTACCATGTAATGCAATGATCGATGAATGATATATCTGATATGCTTTTTATTATAGATAAATTATGATTGCATTTTGTTGTTTTTTAGTTATTTTGTTGAGATATACCTGTTAGTGATAGAGTTGAAAATTTCACTAGAAATTTTCTATCCAAAAGAGGATTCCTCAGTACTACATATGCATAAAAATAATTCTAATCATGTAATTTTTCATCAAAAGATTCTTACTACCCATTACTTTTTTTGTCATAGAAGGCAATTAGTTTTATGTTATGTTTGGCTATTATTTGTACTAACATATCCAATTTAGTTCCATCATCATGCATGTAGTGTCTAAAAATGGTCGAGTGTATGTAAACCTTGAGGCAAAGAGGTTATTTTCAATAGACTCCAATCCCTAGCTGTTATTTGATTTTAATTTTCCCCCCTTAATCTAGCAGAGTTTAGAACACCAACCATAATTTGAGCTTCTCATATGGTGCTAAGCTTGGAATAAAATCAACCAAAAAAGTAGTGCTGTTATCCTATTTTCATAAAAGTTCAAATATGAAAGAAGTGTCTAAGTTTTTTTAGAATTGATTAGACCAGGAAATGGAGCTAGACCAAGACAAACTGGAGAGAATATGAGGAAATGAAGAGCAAGGGGGCTACCATTTACCAGAATTTTCGTTAGGAGACCAAGAAATAAACACACGAAATTCAACGTTACTATATATCTACCCTCTTTGGTCTATTTTATTCTTAATGTTTTATTTTGTACACTCCTTAAGAAAAACTTCAATTGGAAGATAATATAATTTAAGTAAAACTAGTAACACAAGCTAATATCATTCTAAAAAGATATACATTACGCTAGGACAAATGGGGAGTATTTTCTTCCATACGAGGAATGGAGGGCAAAGGGGACCAGCATAATCCAAACATGTATAGGCCAACTAGATTGCATATAGCAATATGTATGGTTGTGTGCTAGGCATTGCTAATCCCAACCGAACACTTTCATGCCAACATCTTCATCCGAGGTACGATGGCATGGAGGGTGATGGGCAACTATTGACACAACCTTAAAGAAAATCACACTCCAAAAGCCAACGATTCCCACTATTGAAATGCGAAAGTCCAAGGCTATATAGGCCCACATAAGCTTTAGACAATAGAGATTAATAGGAGTACCTCAAGAAATCAAATATTTAAACTAAAGGATCAAATAGCTAGATAGAGTCGAATTATTACTAGGGGCACTTGAAGCCTGCATAAAATCATGAGCTGAAAATATCAAAACTATAGTTTAGTGTAGCACCTGATTCCGCCTTCTCTTGATATTCACTAACCCTTGAGCAACTAACAAACTTTCATGGAGATGAAATTCTGAGTCAATTCACCAAAATGCAGTAATCTATACTGCAAAATAAATAGCGATTTAAGGTTTTCTCGATCTTGTTCTCTCTTTCTTCCTACATTTAGCGGTCAAAAGGAAACTCGGAATCGTTCTCAGACACTTTAAAGTGTTGAGGATGCTTGCCGAAGCAATAGAGATTCCACATCTTAAAGTAAGAACGCTCCAGATTCCTAACCTGAAAAAGCAAGGAGAAAGAATATGAGTATGATCAGGAAGGTTGTGTCGCTCAGACTCTCCAAAACTGCATTACTATTTGGAGGATCTGAT
>NW_025874990.1:0-2663 GCF_002878395.1 Capsicum annuum
GCCGGTAAAATCTCACTTGAAAAAATAGACATTTAATTATTTTCTAATAATTAGAATTTCAAAATTAACTTAAATTTACTGTATTAAATCCTTCCTTATTTGAAATACATAGAAAATATTAATATTTAGAAATTAAAAAGCTAGTAATATTTTACCTTTTAAGAAATAATTACACGTCGAATAAAATTGTACTTATAATGCAAAGCAAGCTTGTGTTTAGGACTTGTGAAAATACAATTCAAAAAGGGCGGTCGGTGCACAAAATACTCCACATTAATAGGGTTTCAAAAAGGGAGACACCCCAAAGAGTGTGATATAGACAACTACCTTAATGCAAGCATTAGAGGCTTTCCACTAATTTTGATGAGTTTTTTTGTAGTTCAGTGGCGTAGCAATTCCTTAACGACCAATTACAAATAAATAAGAGAAAATTACATAAAAATACAGACAGTAAACTTACATTGCAAAATATAACCCACTTTTAAAGTTGCTACAAAAAATGGCCCAATATACAGACCCAAAAAGTTACTATTCATTTTGTAGTCCACTTAACCTGGAATAGCCCATTTCTTGCTCTTTTCCGAATACATTCATTCCTCTTCCTTCCTTGCACACTTATCTTCATCATCATTTCATAAATACGCTTTGCCCCCCTCCTCTTTTCTCCTTAGATAATATCTTTATCATTTACTGAGTTGGAAGCTAGATACTACCTTCAACCTTTGTTCCCTTGAAAACCCCCAAAATTTAGAGGTGCATAGGTCAAGGAAAAAAAAAATACAAAATGGGTGCACGGAGAGGCGCTGATTGCAACAGTGAAACAACAGTGAGGCTAAAGTGCAAGTGCTTTTCATTTACGCTGGTGCTAGTCACTCCGTTTATGCCTCTCTCACCAGATTCCATTCTCTATACCTCCAACATTGAGCAGATCTGAGGTCACTACTACATATTTGAGTTCTAGATTGAAATGCATTCATAAATTTATTACAAAAATTTCTACTCTTTTTGCTACGATGATTTTGATATTGAAAAGGAGATCTAACAATAGATAGAAGGATTTTTTCTAGTGTAAATGTGCAGTCCATGTTTATACACACGTGCCCAACGTAAATATACTGTTTAAACATAACTTTGTATAAATATGTATATTATTGTATAATTGTATACTTTGTGGTAAGACTTATTTTTGCCATTATATGTTGTTTATTTCTACCTATTGCTTCTTGCTCTTATATTAGTCCTTCTCTAGTATGTTTTTGTCTTGAGCCGAGGATCTTTTGGAAACCTCTCTATCTCACCTCGGAGGTAGTGGTACGGACTGCGTACACTTTACCCTCCCCAAAACTCACTTTGTGGGAATATACTGGTATGTTGTTGTTGATATTGTATAATTGTAAATAAACACAATGATACAATACTATACAAATTTATAAAAAGTGTATAAATTTGTATATTGAGTGTGTAACCACTCAAATACAATAAGATGGACTAAATGTTCTGCTTTTTTAGACTAAAGCAAAAAGAACGGAAAAAATCAAGGCAAAGAACCTTTTCCGGTGGATTATTGGAGAAATCTATGTCGTTTCAAGGATATATCTAAGTGAGCACTTCAAAAATGTATCGAATGCCTAGGACTTCTTGTTCTCTGGCAAGGGTTTTGCCATTGGTTCTCCCCCGGAGTTGCAGGTTAAGCCGAAGTTTGAAGTTGTTGTTAAATGTGACGATTCAGAGGAGCCTAGGTCCCATACAGGTGTTAAGATCACCGGAATCAACACTACATGATCTCATCGCCCCCGTTGTAGTGCAACAGTACTCGAAGGAAGGAAGACGTCTGACAATTTTCCTCACCGACTTCTCCGATTACGATATTTAGCTTAGACAACAAGAATGGACGAAACTCCTTGCAATAATCCTTGGCTATAGAATTGTAATGTAACTTTTGGGTCATTATTTTACAATGTTATTTATGTGTGTATTTATGAAATTTTCACAATAAATAATGCATTTATGATATCAATTTATTAGTGCTAAAGCAAGCCAATAATAAATTACAATATGATTTCCTAAGTGATAACTGTTGAAAAGAATAACTTATACTATATGTTATAATCTATTATACAATTTGGTATTATAATGCATCTTCATAATGCAAATATTTATATTAAATGTTAATCTGTTAATAGTGTATTAATACAACTTTTTGTTTGTAACAATATGCATGAAATATACATATAATGCATGCATTCAAATGCTCATGTAAAAGTGAATGAATTAGTGTACAGTAGGGCTAAGTTGCTCGGAATATTCAAAAATGTCTACGGATATGTGTCGGATCCTCCAAAAATAGTGTATTTTTAAAGGATCCGACACGGCGGTAGTCCGTCCGGAGTGTTGTATGGAGCGGAGTGTTGACCAGTTAAGAACTCCCACATCCAAAAGATAAGGGTGGCAGAAATGCGGATGTTGCGCTGGATGTGTGGGCTGACTAGAGGGGATAGAGTTCGGAATGAGAACATCCGGGAGAAGGTTGGTGTGACACCAGTGGAGCGCAAGATGCGGGAAGCCCGATTGAGATGGTTCGGACACGTGAAGAGGAGGGGCATGGATGCCCCGGTCCGTAGGTGTGAGAGGCTAGCGTTGGATGGTTTTAAGCGGGGTAGGGG
>NW_025874991.1:0-3845 GCF_002878395.1 Capsicum annuum
ATTATTATAAATAACTACATTGATTTAACTAAAATTAAAGATGAATTAGTAAGTTCAATTACGATTTCAATTAATCTCAATAATTAAATGATCAATTAAGTGTTTCATCCTTAGTAGAATAATTAATTGACCAATTTTATTTTAAATGATTCAAATTAAACCATTATTAGTAATTACTATATTGATTTAACTAAAATTAAACATGAATTAATGAGTTCACTTAAACCAATATTTATTTTTGTACCTTAAACCAAACGGCCCCTAAAAGAATAAGGCCATTAGACCCAACTCCACAAATCTTGTCCTAAGTTAATTTGGATTTTTGGTTCATCTTCACCTATCCTAATCTAAATACTTGGGTTTTTGACCCATAACCTGTCGTAATCTAATCATTCGGGTTTTTGGCCCACAACCTGTCCTAAACTATCTTCTTGGACCTTTGGGGGCCCAAAATCTGCTTCACCTGTATTAGATTACAACTTCGACTTCGAAGCCCCAAATGAATAAATAAATAAATAAATGGTTAAATGAATAAATACAAATAAGATAATAATAAAAATCAAAACTTTTCAAGTCTCTTAGTGGCCTCATGAATGGGTTTTGACCCATTTTTGTTCTTCGTCTATCTTCTATTACCCGCATACCGTATAATCGACTTTTGGACTTAATCTTTGAAGAGGTGGGCCTGATTGGCCCACTATGACATGCAACGGAAAAGGAGTTCATTTGGACTTCAAAGCAGATTCATGCAAAAAAAAAGATACAGGAATTAATATGTGTTCAAAAATTTTGCACTTAATAGATAAATGATGAAATGAAAAAAAAAAAACATTCTCATGCATAAAGAAATAGTAAACTGCGATATCAAAATAAATTAAGCTATCCAATGAAAATAAAATTAACCCATATAACAAAGAAGAAGGTGGAGACTAACTTTTAAGAAAATGAATCCTTAAACTCCAACTAAGGCGACATTATCGACAATTCATACTTTCAAATTATGGCCAATTTTAGAGAAAACAAGTAACGACCTATGATTTGTCATTCTAAGACATCGTTGATTCTCTTTTGATATTATGAATCAAAGATAGACACGAATCGTCTTTACATTAAACAAATAGCACATATAACAATTCAAAAGGAAATAAGAAAATTAGAATAAAAGTTTAATATGAAATATCGTTATGTGTTATGTGCCGCATGTGGCTAGTTTTTTTTCTTTTTCTCTTTTTTCCAATATTAGTTTTGGTAATGTTTTTTGTTTGTTATTTTTGGTAGAATCTTGAAGTTTGAGAATTCCATGTAATTACATATGTGATGTGTACAAAATGCTTCGATATATATCATTTCTTTGAGCTCCTCCCTCAGGCCTCAGTTCAATTCTTTTCTTTTTCATGTAGATAATGTAAAGAATTTTTACACGAACAAGTCGCTCATACATGTTGTAATCGATAGTAATTTATTTTAATTTTAAAATTATAAATTTCAATTTTATGTGTAAAAGTTCTTATAAGATCCTTTCAATAATATGATGATATAAAATACTTATAATATATTTTATCCCGTCAGTGTATTCGTACGTATATAATTAATAAAACTCTTTAATTTTAGATCATCCAAGAAGCATATACCAGCTCAGGTAAAATTGATGACAATTTTAATGTGTTATGTATGTAATTCAAGCTCAAGAAGCATATGCAAGTTGCTGATAAAATGTTGTTCAACTTATTTAACGTGTTACATGTGGCAATACATTATATTCAACTCAAGTAAAACTTTGTTGACTAAAGTTCCCTTCCTCTCTTGTTAATTAGATTTTTTTTTCTGTATATAGGATAAAATTTTCCAACTTTGGTATTGTTTTCTAGTAAATCATCTTTCACCTTCCAACAACTGCTAATTTTATATGAATTCATAAAAATATAAACAACTCCGTGGGGCTTAACTAGCTTACCAAATACAAGTAAAAAAAAAAATCCGCATGCATTATTTGCACATTTATTAGTATTTTAATTAATCAACTTGATAAGTTCCAATATTATTTTAATCCTGCTTATCGCTACTTAATAATGTAGTTAACCAGCACAATTATCCAACATCAAACAAAATCAATAACTCTAACATGGCATCCATTTTCTCTTGTTTATGTAGCGGAGGGTTCGAAAGGGATCGAAGTATAAGGGGCGATTGGAGCTTTCCTCATTCACCTCCGATAGATCCTGATCTATCTGATGTTGAAGAAGATGATGAATATTATACGTATCCCCAAAAAAATGCAACAAATACAGTTGCTTTAGGAGGGTCCACCACTAAAGTCGTCTATACAAATGATGATGAGGGTGGTGGTGATAGTGGTATATACATTAGTGACGAGGGTATTTATTATGAGAGTGGTGAGAATAACTCCGTTAATGATAGTGTTAACGGCATTTATAGTACACCAACGGGTGATGGTGGCTATGAGTATGATGATGGTGGGTACGATGGTGGTGATGGATATGCTAGTGGTGACGGAGAAGAAGAAGGTGGCGGAGATGATGATGACAATAGCTACAATGGCGGTGGTGGTTATGAGATTGCATGAGAAAGCAATTACGTGTCTGAGCCGGGAGTCTATCGGAAACAACCTTTCTACTTCTCCTGAAGTAGTGGTATGCACTGCGTACCTCTTACCCCCAAACCCTCACTATGTGGGAATACACTGAGTTTATTGTTGTTGTTGTTATCTAAGCCATGTTATATGTTCAATATTTCTCATCATTAATCTTCTTCTTATTTAATGATTTTGGGGTATTCAAGATTGAGTTTAATTATATACTACATGTTAGTGTGTAATTTTCTTTTACTCTATCAAGTTATATCCAATGGTGTGTGTATTCATAAACCCCATTAAATGTATCTTCTCAGGATATAATGATTTGAATTTTGAACCCACAACTTTACCTTTTGTTAGTATGAAAAATTTCTTACACTATTAATCAATTTCGAAGAATACCTATAGTATAGATAAGTTTTTTTTTTTAAATGTGTATTTTTAATCTTGAAAATTAGAGGGATTATCTAGCTAATGAAAATTATTATTAGTCCGTCCGTCTCATATTACTTGACATGTTTGTCTTTTGCACAATTTATAAGGAAAAATTTATAAGGGTTGTAAATTGATTAATATGATCCTATTAAATTCACATTAAATATTGTCATTACCTATTTGAGCTAATTATTTTTATTAAATTACTAAGGGTAAAGTTAAAAAAAAGCATCCAATTATCTCTTGATTCTTTAAACATATCAACTATTTTGAGATAATTTTTTTTTTTGATAAAAATGTCAAGTAATATGAGATGAAGGCAACACAGGTTATGACAAAACCTTATGAATTTTACAACTATCTTGAAAAGTTACTCTAGGATTCTTCTTTGAGGTAATCCCAACACTTGCAACTTTAGAAAAAAAGTTCAGATGAAGAAATGGAAAAGGCCCATTGGCCTATGACCCTATAGGAAAAATTTCAAAAATAGCAACTCTGTATTCTTAATTATAATTTTTATAGTAACAGTTTTATAATTACGAAAAATAGCAAATTGTATTTATATTTAAGTAAAATATTGCTATATAAATACATATACAAATATATATGTATTACTCATAAATACATATGCACAACTGAAAAATACATATTCTTCTATTACTATGAAGTGGGTAAAATATTGTTAATTTTGCTATAAGTTGTAATTTTAAAAAAGTATTACTATTTATTGTAATTATAATCTTAAGAATGCTAATTTCTGTAATTTTTCGATCCTATATTAGGCAAAGCCCACTTTTTCGTTTCGTTGGAACCCCGT
>NW_025874992.1:0-1660 GCF_002878395.1 Capsicum annuum
GCTACGTAATATATATATATATATATTTGTGCGTGTTGTACTGATACAGGTAATTAGACCCTTCTATATGCAACGAAGTGCTGTCCAAATTTTTGGTGACATGTAAGTGAAAGTACAGGTATTTGAACGGGTTCTCCCGGGCCTTCTCGGCTTCGGGTGCCAGTCCAGCCCGATGGGATTTTGGGGCGTGACACCTTTTAACACCTTGGTCACCATGGTCTCACACCTACTAACCGTTGCATCTAGAGGTCGCGGCAAGACGTTGAACCTATGAAAGAAGTAGTCATTAAAAAGTTCAAACCATTTATCATTAACACCTCCTCTTATTGTTTCTTCCCTTAAAAACCAATTGTTGGATGCACACCAAAACAACTTTGGGAAGGAATAATCCTCAAGGTGCCTAATCATTTGCTACCATTTTTATTTAATAATTGGCTATGCCCATAATGCATCTTTTTGCCTTATCCAGAAAGCACAGCCGTATATGTCTAAGAGAAAGATATGAATGAATACAGTAGGTCTCACCATCCACCATATAACATCAAAATAAATGAACCCCACAAGCTTAGAAAGTGAATCCATTGAAATGCAATCATTACATTCAAGAAGGCTTAAAAAACTTGTGACTCCCAGTGCATGTCAGTAACAGTTTCTTAGACATCAATATAACAAAGTTAAAACTCACTTTACGCCAGTAGCATGTCGGAAAATTATACTGTGTATATATATTGGACACTTTAGGCGAAATTCTTGGCTTTGCCACTGTTAAACTCACTAAGCTACTAGTACTCTAGGAGTAATAAAACTCACTAAAACCATATTGATGATGAATTTTATTAAGCTTCTCTTGTTTAACATGTCTCTGGAGAGGCTCATACAAATGATGCTGCAATATACTGAATTACCATGATCAAATAATCAAAACTAAGCATCAACCTAACCAATAAAAGAAAAAATAAGTAACCTAATTTGCGGAAATTCAAGAAATTTATCATCCCAAGAAGTTGTATAACATGACAAGGATTCATAAAATAATACAAATAGCACCTAATTTCAAGGCAACAAAGGTACAAGCACTAGATAGTCAGATAGCGTACAGTTCTCAATAACAGTCAGATCTCACTGTATCAGAGAGCTTCAACAAAAACATTTCACTATAACGGGCAAGTTTTTTGTGGAACCGATTTTTCATGTTATGTTATATTATATGTTCTCTATAACAACATTCCACTATAGCAGTCAAAAAAATCCGAACAAACGATGCAGTTATAGAGAGGTTTGACTGTATATCAACCTTCTCAAGGAGAAATGAATGCATAGTTCCACTAATATTAGGAAGTAATCAAACTCCCTAGAATTGGATTCAGAGTTCTTATTTCATAAGAAAACCCAAAGATAATTTTTTAAAAATTCTTTTTCAATTTCACTCAACAGCCAAAATCCACAGCAACACACCTAATGAAATCTCATAAGTGGGGGTCTGGGAACGGTAGGGAGAGTAGTGTACTCAGACCTTCTCAAAGTTAAAGAGAATGTTTCCGATGACCGAAAAAAATAGTTCAAAACAGTCAACAACTATAAACAAAAACAACAAATATTATAAAAACAAAAGTTATAACAAAACAATAAGATAATTGAGATACAAAAAATATTGTATAGT
>NW_025874993.1:0-2287 GCF_002878395.1 Capsicum annuum
ATAATTTTCAAGTCTTAAGAAACTTTTGTCACTTTTGATTGCTTTCTTATTCATATAACAGTAAAGTCAAGATAGAATAAAATCAATGACAATAAAGTCAATAGAGATGAAATTATTGCAAAAAAACATCAAAGTATAGTTGACAACCTATGTGATAAGTCGTCGGCTTTGTGATAAGTCATCAAAGTCATCGTCAGCCTTAGGCAGTGTATGGGAGTTAGATTTTAAAAGTGACGACATCTGCTTATAAACAATCAACTTTGTGATATGTAATTAGGATTACCGTCAGCCTTCGGTAGTGTTCAGAAGCTGAGTTGAAGAAGTGACGACATTCTATGATAAGTCATAAGATCTTTGATAGGATGTCAAACTTGTCATCAACTGAAGACTGCGGCAGATTAAATACAGAGAGGAGTTGACAACATATCTGATAAGCCATCAAGCCCCTGATAAGTCGTCACATGTTTTCGTCACGTGTGCATGAAAAAAATGTATGTTGTGATTTGCTTTCAAAATTAGGCTAAGTATTTAACGGAAAGTTAAAGTTTTTCTAGGGCATCTTGAACTTCATGACAGTAATCCACTTTCTCTCTAGTTTTTAGAGCTTAACATCTTGAACCTATTCCAAAGACTAGTTTACTTCTCTTGGGTCTCTAAACTTAGATTTCAATTTTCAATTTTTTAATTTAGTTGTGGGATATTTTTTAAATTTGGGAAGAGAATCAATTTCTGACTACATCTTTTGTGAGGTTAATTACTTTGATTTATGAATGCAGATAATATTATCGCTTTCATTGTCATGTGGAACTAAAACCCTTAACTAGGGTTTGGGATCTATGATTATTCTTTCATGGATTTAATAGTTGGTTAGGGTTTGATTGATTGTGCGAACATTTGATAATTCCTTGGTAATGATTGTTTTATATTGGTTGCAAGCAATAGATCTAGCCTTATGTTTGTTTTCTCGAACTGACAAATAAAGTAAAGGTAGTGAATTATCAACGAGGATTTAGGATGGTTTAGTTCTCATCAAATGATTAATGTTGTAACAAGATTGATCAACTCAAGATAAAATTAGCATGAACATAATATTTTCCTTAGATCAAGAGAATTAGGGAGTTCAACATCTAGGTAGGTTGAGAAACACTTTGATGGACCGTCAAAATTGATAATTTAGTGTTTGCCATAAGTCATGAGAATCCAATACTACAACTATCATTCAACGAGGGGTTAATAATCATAGTCATCACAACTCTAGTTTCTCTATATCATTGATTTGAAATATTGCAGTGTAACCATTGTGTTCTAAGGCAAATTAAACTTCTAATAACTTTTGTTCAATTATTAAAAAAACCCCATTTAATCTTTTTGTATCATTCATTGTAATTTAACTTGTTACTATAGTTTCAAATTAGTTTAATCGCCACTCACATTGTTCCTCATGGATTCGACCCCTACTCCAAAGTTGCATAAATATATTGATGACGACCATTTTGCACTAAATTGACGTGTAAATTGAGCGTTATCAAAAATGATGCCATTGTCGGGGAATAATTTGGTGTATTGAGTTGGTTTTGAATTTTAGCCTCCTTGCTTGAATTAAAACTTGTAAATATTTGTTTTTAGTTTTCTTTTAATTCTTGTGTTAGGTAGATTTATAGTTTAGTTTACTTATTACCATGGCATCATGGAATGAAAATGAGCTTGGTGGTTGAAAATCTTATCATGATGATCCATGTCCATATTGTGATGGACCTCACTGTTCGCAAGATTGTAGATATGCTCCCTGATGAGAGATGTGTGCACCATCTCCATCCTAATGGTTATGTGATTGTTCTTTATGTGGTGTTCAGGATGGACATTAGATGGATTGCCCAAATACCCTTCCCCCTACTGTGCTAACCCAAATTCTAGTTCTTTTTATTAGTTTGATACGTCTTATGGTCAAGAAACGGAAGAACGAAGCACCAAAAAGTATGGCATTGAGGCAATGTTTCAATGAATATTGGATCTCCAGAAAGAAAAATATGTTATCGTATGTGATATGCATTAAGACATGAAGCCAATCATTCATGAAGAGATAGATATAGAGGTCAATCATTTAAAGCATTTTTCTATAGATATCTTGCCTGTGGAATTATTTAAAATAATAGAAGAGTATAAAAATGAGGAGCAACAATACTATGTTGATATTGAGCTTGATGATGAGAAAGCCTCAGTGATATCCCAACCAACCTAACCAACCAAGTGAATTATGCCATGATTGGGGATATAGTGCTAGAGGCAA
>NW_025874994.1:0-1522 GCF_002878395.1 Capsicum annuum
TTGATGGACCTTACTTGGATAAAATATGGAAACTAGTCCTTAAGGTTGTAACATTCTTATAGTAATAGACTTAGTATGGTATGATAAATTGCTAAGTTTTCGTCTAGTATGCAATTCCTTGATTTCCTAATTGATGATTTACATAATGAAAATTCTAACTAGAGAATGGCCTTATGATGGGTAAATAAGTAATAACATTGGTAACTTGTATCTTTTCCTTATTGTATGACTAGTAAACTAATGTTTCATTGATATGGAGATTAGATAATATAGACTAGACTAGAAGTTCATCAATGAAATAGAGATTAAGTAACTACACAACTATCCTATGGTGATATCGGTTTTGTTATGATTAAATTATGGTATTTATATTAATTATAAACATCGGTAAGAGGTCATGGCATATGTGCAGGTCGTGCTGATAGTTGATATCTCTCTCTCTACTCTCTCTAACGGCTCTCTCACTCTCTCCCTACCCCCTCTCTCTCACCTCACCTCACCCCGGTCCACGGCCTTCCGCGCCGTCGCCTACCGTCGGCGCCGTCGCCTACCGTCGGCGCCGACCCGACCCGACCTCCGGCCCCGACCACCGATCCCCGGCGTCGACCGTTGTCGTCGGCCGAATGGCTTTCTCTCTCTCCCTACCCTCTCTCTCTCGCCTCGGTCCCCGGCCCCGTCGTCGTCGCCGACTCGATCCGACCTCCGGCCTCGAGCACCGGTCAATGGCACCGACCCCCATCGCCGACCGCCAGTTCCCCCCTCTCCCCCGTTGGTCACCCCCTACCCTTCTCTATCCATACCCCCACCCCCACCCCCCCACCCCCACTCTATCGCCTCCGGCGCCGGTACAACAGCCTAACAGCCGAAGCTCGGTCTTTAGCCGCAACTTTGTCTGCACCCGCCGCTCGGTCGACAGCAGCCGCAGATCCATCTCAGCAGCGAAATCCCCCGGCAGCAGGTCGACGCGGGACTTGGTTGCCGGCTCGGTCTACAAGCGAAACCCGGTGATTTCTAACCTTTGTTATTTCATTTTTCATTCTGCATTCTTTCATGCTTCGTATTATACTAGTAATTGAGTATAGTTTGGTTGCTGGAGTAGTTCTTTGAATTTGTGTGAGCCTTGTATTACTTGTTACTTGCTATTACTTATTACTTGTTGCTGCTTTGCTATTACCATCGTTTATGTCTTTAATACTTTTGTGTAGCTGTGGCTGTGGGCGGTAATGGGTGGATAGGGTCATGTCCGAGGGGGTTGGGGCATGGGGCCGTGGTGGGGGCGGGGGATGAGGAAAGGGCGGGAGTGGGAGGGAGGCCAAGGTTAGGCCGCGGGGGAGGTAGTGGAGGGAGTGCGGGTAGTGACGGTAGGTTGAGGGTTGGGTCGTGGAATATAGGGACCCTTCAGGGTAAGTCCATAAAGCTTGTGAAGACCCTTAGGAAGAGGAGGATCAACATTGCGTGTGTTCAAGAGACCAAGTGGGTAGGGTCTAAGGCTAGGGATATGGATGGTTACAAGCTGTGGTAC
>NW_025874995.1:0-1233 GCF_002878395.1 Capsicum annuum
TGCAATTATATACATATACATATCGGTAATAAAAAAATATATATCTTAAACAGTAAAAGAAAACAAATAAGTACATATGTACAGTTCAAAGACAAGTTCAACACCGTATAAAATAATATAGCTCTGCATATGTATTTATAGAATACATACCTGATTCATATATATATATATTCTTATTTTATATGAGTCACCTTTGTATTTCGCAAATACATATGAAGATATATATTATAGTTATGTTTGTTACTGTTTAATATGAATATGATATGTATTTCGTAAATATGTATATATATTTTGTACTGTAAATACATATCCTGATTTGTATGGCTATGTATTTTGTATGTTTTTTGAATATGTGTATGTGATATACATATTTGTCTTTTCAAAATAAAAATTAAAGATAGAAGAGTAAAAAAATGAAAAAAGAGAAGTGAAAAGGAAAAAAAGGAAGTAAGAGAAATAGAAGTGTAAAAATAAAAGAAAAAAAGAAACAAAATAAAATAGAAAAAAGAAGAAAAACCAAAAATAGAAAAAGAAAAAAAAGATATGAGAAAGGAAAAAAAAAGAAAACGAAAAAGGAATAAAAAGAGAAATAGAAGAGAGAAAATAAAGTGGAAAGAAAAAAATGAAAAAGAATAAAAATAAAAATAAAAAATAAAAGGATAAAAAATAAGATGAAAAAAAGGTAGAGATATAAGAGAGTGAAAGACAGTAATGATGTTTTATTTTGAAATCTTGAAGACCATGGAGATAATTATCTTCAAATATGAAAAAGGAAAAAAAGAAGAAAACAAACAATAAAAAGAATAAAAAAGGAAAAAGGAAAAAAAAAAAAAAGAGAAACCGAAGAGAGAAAATAAAATAAAATAAAATGATTAAAAAATAAGATGAAAAAAAGGGGTAACAGAATGGCTATATTTGGGAGAAGTGAAATAGTGGAGTGAAAATAAAAAAATGTAAAATAGTGAGAGTAAAACATGCACTTGCTTAGTTAATGAGTAAAATAATGCTACTCTTGCTATAAACTGTAATTTTACAAAAATGTTGCTATTTATTGTAATTATAGCCTTAAATATGCTACTTTTTCTAATTTTTCCTTTAAATTACTATTTTTTTTTTTTGGTCAAGTAAAAGTTCATTGAAAAGCTAAAGTTGAATTTTTATAGAAATTGATCAATTATCATTTAATAACTATTTAGAAGCTCTTATTCTTTTATGATTCACTTTGAAATGTTA
>NW_025874996.1:0-1955 GCF_002878395.1 Capsicum annuum
ATATTACATAACAGGAACAATAAATGAAAAAGAATATTTAATACTCTTAAATACAGGACAAGAAGAAAATTATATAGCAAAATATCTAGTAAAAAATGAGGAAAAAAATCTGATAATAATATATGCTCAGATCTACCAAGAAACTTAATAAACATTAAAAATATAGCAGAAAAAAAAAATAATTGGAGTTAGCAAAATAAAAATAGAATTTGAAATAAAGGAAGAAATGCAAAAAGCAAACATAATATTAGGAATTAAATGACTAGAACAAGTAAGACCATACAATATAGAACAAACACAATTATCTATAACATATAATAGGGAAAGATTATTCCTAAGAAGAGCTCTAACATGATATGAAAATATAAATATTAATGAAGATAGTAGTAGAAGGATATTATAGTAGGTATTATACGCCTATGATAGATACAAGAGCAGAAGCTAATTTATGTAGATATAATTGTTTATCAGAAAGTAAATAGGATAAATTAAAAACACCAACAATAGTTAAAGGATTTAACAACGAAGGAAACTTAATTACTTATAAAGCTAAGAATGTAAAAACACAAGTATGAGATAAAATATTAATAATAGAAGAAATCTATAATTATGAGCTAACATCAAAAGATATACTTTTAGGAATGCCTTTTTTAGATAAATTATACCCACATATAATAATTAGAATAGATTGGTGGTTTACAACACCATGTAAACAGTAAGTAAGAGCAAAAAGAGTTATTAATAAAATAAGAAAGAAAACTAATTGGATAAAAGGAAGTGAAAAAATTACACAAAAATTAGAAAATACAAAAAATACTGAAGATACAATAGAATTGGTCGTATTTTCAATAAATAAAAAGGAAATAACTATATTTTCAATAAATAAGATAGAAATAATTAAGAAAAAATTAGAACAATTATATAGTGAAGATCCATAAAAAGGATGAAAAAAAACATAAAACCACTATAAAAATTGAATTAATAGATAAAAATAGCATAATAACCCAGAAACCATTAACATATAATTTTGATGATTTAAAAGAATTTAAAATGCATATAGAAGAATTATTAGAAATACAATATATACAAAAAAAGTAATAGTAAACATAATAGCCCAGCATTTATAGTAAATAAACGTAGTGAACAAAAAAGAGGAAAAAATAGGATGGTTATTGATTATAGAAATTTAAATGCAAAAACAATGACTTATAATTATCCAATACCAAATAAGATATTAAAAATAAGACAAATAGAAGGATATAGTTACGTATTTATTATCTAGTAAACTTACTACCGCGCCTAATCCGCACCCCCTATAAATGGTATCAGAGCCCAGTTATTTAAATAATACAGAAGTAGCATATATGTTTAAATTTAGATTAGATTTACTTGAGATTAATTTATATTGATTAATTATGAGAAGACCATTTAAAAATAGAGAAGCTTTTAGAAAAATTAAAGGATCTTTAATTAGTAATTATTTAAAATATATAAGTCTAAATAAAATAAAAGAAAACCCACAAAGATTAGCCTACCTAATTACCTTAATATCTAGTATTGAAGAAAAATTAATAATTCATTTAAAATCTAGAAGAATGAGACACATACCACCTAATTTTGATAAAATCAGATTTAGATACCCACCAAAATATTATAAATATGGTTTAAATGAATAAAGTACAAAAATACAAAGAATTAAAATAAATTATTTCTAAAAAACGTAAAGAATTAAAAATAAGAATAGAAAGACTACAATATAACATAATTTTCGGAGTTAGTAAAAACTCAATAAATGTATAAAAAGAAGAAATATCAAATTTAGAATCAATAATAGATAGTCTAGAATATACATACCAACATGATCTATTAACAATTAAATAATAAAATGAACAAAGAAGAATTTATAATAGATGAAAAAATATATGAAAATCACGAAGGATTAAAAATAAAAAATA
>NW_025874997.1:0-1575 GCF_002878395.1 Capsicum annuum
TTAATTAATTCTTATCTCTTAAATATTAGGAAAAAATAGTGAAAAGACGATTTTGTCTAAAATAAAAACTTTTAATGAAGGGCAAAAAGTTCAAACAAACTTTTAAGACCCTTCACACTTTTAATATATTATAGATTATAGATTATAGATATAGATATAGATTATAGATATAGATTATGGACTATGGATTATAGATATAGATTATAGATTATAGATTATAGATTATAGATTTAGTTATAAATTATACATTATAGACTAGTTTAGGTGTACGCATCTTGTACGTATACCTCGTTTTAATGAGTTTAAGCGTTACACTAAGTAGGATATTTATATAAATAATAAAAAGGAATACAATAATTAAATTCAACATCTTTTAAACATGTAAAGATGAGAAATTTATTTAATTAAATCTAATAACCTAACATTTATAAGAAAGAAATTCTCAAGGCGAATCAAAATTTTCTTCCACCTGCAAGCTACAATAAAATAATACGATAATAGAGATATCAAAACAATATAATTAAACTTAATATTTACAAAAAAAAATCTCAAGGTCGATCAAAATTCATCTAGCACTTGCCAACTAGTAACTGTAACAACATAATACGATGATAGAGATATCAAAATAATACAGTTAAACCTAACTTTTACACAGAAAAAGAAATTCTTAAAATAGAGATATCAAAATAATACAATTAAACCTAACCTTTACCTAAAAAAATTTCAAAGTCGATCGACAGTTATCTACCATCTTTACATACAAAATAATACAATAATAAATATATTAAAACAATACAATTAAACTTAATCTTTACACAAAAAATTCATAAACTTATTATTTGAGTAGAAACAATAAAGTTATTCAATAACGAAAGCTTGTTATTCCTGATCAATAAACCCAATGTAATAGAAAAAAAATTAAAAACTAGAAACAACAAAGTCACGTTGTAGATTCAATAATAAAAGTTACATATATACAAGCATGAAAAGATGATTCATTATTCTTGATCAATAAATTCAATGTAATAGAAAACAAAATTCGAAATCTGAAAATTAAACCAACACGTTATATTAGAGATCCAATAATAAAATTATTTACAAACATAAAAGGATGATTTGTTATTTATGATCAATAAAATCAAAAAACCACAAAGTTACCCAATAATAAAACTGCGGTCAAAATATTTTATTACCTAAATAAAATATTTGTATAATCTTAAAAAAGACTTTTAAAATTGAAAGAAAGAAAGAAATATAAGGCCTCCCAAACCAAAAATATTATAATAAAAAATAATAGTCCTAACCTAAAAAAATACCTTGTTTTCTTGGGAAGTCCACTACGGCACTACCCTTTTTTAATTGAAAAAAAGTTACGCTAGTTTAATTTTTGAAAGATTTTTTTTTTATTCTTCTTATTTTATGACTCTAAATCTATTTTATGTAAAATATTTCCACCAATTTTTCTAAAAAATTTAGAACTTTACCTTATATAGAACCTTTTTTATATAAGGATTTCTTTTAAGTTGGATTTGTTTGACAAAATATTGCTATAAATTTAGGAATTCAACTAAAGTA
>NW_025874998.1:0-1255 GCF_002878395.1 Capsicum annuum
ATTTGGATGGTCAAACGGCAAAACGGCACGAACAGGGCATTTTGGGGATAAATCGGTGTGCTATGACCCATAGTTCTGGGGGTGAGCCTGGGGTTCAGGGGTTCCTTGTGCCATAAATCAACTTGGGTGTGCCAGGGAGGCTGGGGAGTATCCTAGTGATGTTGGGCGTATTTATACGTCTAAGCACCATAACTTACCCATGTTTTAGCTAATTTTTGAGAATAAAATACATAATTCTTGCACTTTTAGTCTATACTTAGTTAAGTGAGCTAACCTATGTGATTAGTATGCTTTAGGTACTAATGAGGAAGATTACAGCACTTTGCGGACCTGTGGACAGCAAAGGAAAAACTTCACATAAAAAGGAAAGCAGCTTTTGGACTGAATGTGATGTATGAAAACATTTTCCTGGGCAAACTCAATATTTTTAAATAGTTAAGGATGCAGTAGCAATTTATTAGAGAAGAATGTTATTAAAAGCATTATTGCTGAATTTTTAGGGATTATTGACATTTTATATTATTTTGAAAAACAAGAGAAAGCGGCTTAGCTTGAGGACGAAGAGAGAGAAACACTTTTCTCTCCTATTTTCGCTATTCATCTTTATAACCAAGATCGTTCTAAGTTTGGGTATGATGAATATGTCTATTTTGATTTCTAGTAGCTAAGTTTATTTGTTAGGGTTATGGAAACCTTGTAGTATACTCTCTATTGCTATGGGTTTTTGAATTTATGATGTGTTAATCCACTTATATCATTACTCTCTTCATTTTGATTGAATGCTCGTGGTTGCAAACACAGGGAATGTGCCATTATAGCAATAATTTGTTCGATAGAAAAGTTACTGTTTGGAAAAGAGAGTGTGACAAGAAAATAGGGTTTCCAACCTCTATTTTACACGTTAATGCCTTAGCAGGATTAACTTCTTGGAGAGTTCGTACAATTGGTTGTACACTTTGGATTCGAGAGAACTAAGGTGAATAAATCCTTGATGGTTGAAAAATACTTGGATTTAGAATTAGAATATGTCTCTCTATAAGTGCATGCATATATAAAATCCGTATTACTCATAGTTAATAGAGTAGTAGAAGCTACAAGGTGGACATAACCCTAACTTGTCATTCTCTGTGATCAAATATTATTACACATATCATCTCATCATTACACTGATAATATTATTGTGCACCAAAACTGAAACCCCCCTTACCTTGGAACCTTCGATCAACAGTCTAATAATAATCGCAATACTTAGTGG
>NW_025874999.1:0-1263 GCF_002878395.1 Capsicum annuum
GTTTCCAGCGATGAGCCCTTACACTCAAACGCCTTCTTCAGGCATCCACCTATCTCATGTAAAATCAATGCATTCAAATTTCATCTGATTCAATCACATATCAAACTCTATAGGGTATCATCATACCCGACTTGCAAGTCATCAATATCACATCCATATATGCATAATCATGTAAAAACCAAGGTGCTTCATTATTTATAAGTGGTGAACAATAATTATTTCAAATTCATGCTCTTTTTTGTTGGTCACAATATGATAAGGGGTATCAAGGCATTATCATGGGAATTTGAAAGAAATTTATCATTCATATTTATCAAATTTCTATGGAAAATCTCAAATCACATATGTATGGTTTAAACCATTGAAGTATATAGGCAAACAATTCCCATGACACAAAGAAAAATGACTTAGAAATCATATTGAAAGCAAGTTATTAGTATTTGATTGAAAACTCCCATTTAAAAGCACGCATGTTTATAAAAACTACACCCATGAGATTTTAGGATAACCCCACGTACCTCAATTACCACGAATATTAGATGCTTCTTGAAGCCTACGTTGAGAGGATTTCAATTATGCAATAAGTTCCTAAAACCCTGGTTGAATCTCGAGTTGCTTGGGTTTTTATTTTGAAACCCTAAGGAGAATCCTTGAGCACTTTTGATGAAAGAAGGTGTATTTTGGGGTCCTTGGAACTGAATTTTGTGTTTTAGGGCTAAGTAAGGGTGAAAAAGGACCATTTTGCCCCAAAAATGGAGTGTTTAAGTCACTTGAATTCTTTACATAGGCGCCGCCCATCCCATCGCCTATGTTTACATAGGCGCTGCCTAGGCTATCGCCTATGTTTACATAGGCGCCACCTAGGCTATCACCTATGTTTACATAGGCGCCGCCTAGGCTATCGCCTATGCTTTCCAGTGGCCATGGGTGATTGGTTAGGCGACGCATATCACTTTGAAAGTCTATAACTTCTTGCTCGGGTGTTGGATTTTAGAAAAATTGGTATCGTTAGAAAGCTAACTCGAAGACCTATAATTTGACACATAGTAGGCTTCCTAATTCGATATATATAGAGAGTTATAGTCGATGGAATATGACACAATTTACAACGTCCACTAAAATTTAGTTGATCGAAATAGTTTCAACTCATCCTTGAGTTGAAGGACCTCTATGGTCTAAATTTAAGCTTGAATGGATTCATATGCTACACAAATAATTAACATGCCGTATTGGCATAGGTTTTATGGCTTTGGGATTTATCAA
>NW_025875000.1:0-1052 GCF_002878395.1 Capsicum annuum
CCAAAATGGCATGTTAATTATTTGTGTAGCATGTGACTCCATTCAAGCTTGAATTTAGACCATAGAGGTCCTTCAACTCAAGGACAAGTTGAAACTATTTTGATCGACTAAGTTTTAGTAGACGTTGTAAAGTGTGTGAGCTTCTATTGACCATAATATTTTGTATATGTCGAATTAGGGAGCCTACTAGGTGTCAAATGGTAGTTATTCGAGTTAGCTTGCCAACGATACCAATTTTGCTAAAATCCGACACCCGATCAAGAAGTTATGGCCTTTCAAAGTGATATGTGTTGCCTAACCAATCGCCTATGGCCACTGGAAAGCATAAGCAATAGCCTAGGCGGCGCCTATGTAAACATAGGCGATAGCCTAGGCGGCACCTATGTAAACATAGGCAATGGGATGGGCGGCGCCTATGTAAAGAATTCAAGTGACTTAAACACTCCGTTTTGGGGATAAAATGGTCCTTTTCCACCCTTACTTAACCCTAAAACACGAAATTTAGTTCCAAGGACCCCAAAATACACCTTCATTAATAAAAAGTTCTCAAGGATTCTCCTTAGGGTTTCAAAATAAAAACCCAAGCAACTCAAGATTCAACCAGGGGTTTTAGGAATAAATTGCATATTTGGAATCCTCTCAACATAGGCTTCGAGAAGCATCTAATATTCGTAGTAATCGAGGTACGTGGGGTTATCTAAAAATCTCATGGGTGTAGTTTTTATGAACATGCATGCTTTTAAAATGGGGGTTTTCAATCAAATGCTAATAACTTATTTTCAATATTATTTCTAAGTCATTTTTCTTTATGTCATGGGAATTGTTTGCCTATATACTTCAATGGTTGAAACAATGGATATGTGATTTGAGATTTTCCATGGAATTTTGATAAATATGAATGATAAATTGCTTTCAAATTCCCATGATAATGTCTTGATACCCCATATCATATTGTGACCAACAAAAGAGAGCATGAATTTGAAATAAATATTGTTCACCACTGGTAAATGATGAAGCACCTTGGTTTTTACATGATTATGCATATGTGAAAG